>NC_068352.1:6704499-7005214 GCF_014633365.1 Diospyros lotus | reverse complement strand
GTTCCAAGATTTCTTCTATCATTCTCTTCATATTGGTGGTTTCTCAAGCATTGAACGTTGAGGGGTTATCCACTTCTTAATCCCTCCTAAGCATTTCTCCAGAAAGGATCAGACATTCCCTACAGTTGTACTTTTCATAATTTTGGGATATTTTTCCTTCCAGAGCTTTTCATTATTTGTATGAAGTTGTTCATGTGCTTCTTCCCTTTCCTAGGGTAGTACCGTCTCTAAGTGAGTCTTCTATAGAGGAGCAAGCCACAAGGTCTTTCGCTATTCTCCTAAGTGAGTAGCCTCAGGGAGAAGAGCATCCTCCATAATCCTAGGAAAGTGATTAAGGCCGGCATGAGGTTCAACAAGATCTATGGCAAGGAAACATGAGGTATGACGCCTTGCATGCTCTCCTTATGTTATCTCCAAAGAGTTTCATAATCAACAAGGGGCATAGTTGGAAGGGTTGCCTTGAATGTCCCTAGGTGACCAGTGGGGAAGGTCTCCTGAAGCCTTTGGCAGTGTCTAGTAGATTGTAATCCCGACTGATTTGTTGTGAGAGTCCCTTGGGGTCTTTACAGGTTCTTGAGAGTCTACACCACTTGTCCCTCATGGCTTTATTGACTGGTGATATTCCTTGTTCATGTCATTGTTTAATTATTTTTGCTTTTTTCTCACAAACGACATTAATTATTGTGAGCTAGATACAATAATAAATTTGTAGCTACGAGAGAGTGTTTGTCTTAAGCTTCTAGACACTAGGAGAACTGCGAAAGAGAAAGTGACTAAGGGTGTGGGGTGTCTCCAACACAAGCTTTCCAATGCTTAAGTTAGTCTATCTTTGATTAAGAATGTAAGAATAATATAAGTGTAGTTAGAATTAGAGTTTTGAACGTACCTCAACCGAAGGGATCATTCTCTATCTATAAAGAGTGAAATTGACAAGCGGTGGATTACTTAAATATTTTGAGATCGCCTTTTCCAAATTTCTAAGCAAGAACATCAGAGGTAAACATGAATAGTCTCATGGAGACCACATCTGAGGGGATTAGAAGGCTCCTTGGAAGGTCTTCTACTGCCATGTAAGCCTTTTTGGATTGAGTGACTTGAGAAAAGCTCACGAAATGGTCTCTTGATGGTATTGAGAGAGACTTCCAAAAGGGTCACTTGGTCTTTTCAAGGTGATTTGGATAAGATTTTTGGAGGAGCTAAACATGAGGACACCTGAAAAAGATCCTTGAAAGGTCACTCAAAGATTCTTGGGAGACCCTCAGGAGGTTTCCTAGAGACTAAATCACTCTGGCAAACCTCCAAGGGTTTCCCGAAGACTACCTTCTTAGAAAGGCGTCTTGATAACTAGGGTTGGCAATGGTTCGGTTTGGTTTCAATTTTTGCCAAAACCATAACCAAACCAAACTTAAATTACTAAAACCAAAACCAAACCATTACTCATTTGGTTTTAAAAGTTTAAAATCATAACCAAACCATTCGGTTTCGGTTCGGTTTCGGTTTAACTATGGTTTTTTTAGTTTAATCTATATCAACAAACAAAGACAAATAGCATTCATAAATTTTTTTGATAATTTCACAACAAACAAAGATAAATTCTAATAAAGTTACCTTATTCTTGCATAAAGTTACAAAACTTATTGGATATAAAATCACATTTCCAAACCTACAATTGTTAAGATCAATAAATTAATATATGCATAATTAAATTGTAATTTAAGCTAAAAAAAATTAGCTACGAAAGTTAATACCTTCATCAACAACATTAATATATTCTTCATAAATTGATGTATGTCCATCTGAAATGAATGAGCCAACTCCATCTAACAAAATTATAAATATAAAAAATAAATTAATATAAAGAGAGATGAGGCAGAGAGCGAGAGGCAGCGAGGGTGAGAGAGGTCGAGGGCGAGCGAGAGCAAGAGGGGCCGAGCCCTAGCGAGGGCAAGAGAGATCTAGCGAGGGCGAGTGAGAGCAAGAGAGATACTGAGAGCGAGGGCAATTGGTGAGCTCGCGCGGAGGAGCAAGAGAAATGAGGTAGAAAGGGTGAGAGAGATTGAGGGCAAGCGAGAGCAGGGGCCGAGCCTAGCGAGAGCAAGAGAGATCTAGCGAGGGCGAACGAGAGCAAGAGACATGCAGAGAGCGGGCGAACGAGCGAGAGGCAGCGAGGGTGAGAGAGAGTGAGAGTGAGGTTGAGAGAGGAACGAGAAGAGAAGGGGAGAAGGGTTTGCAAGCAAGGCAATTTGGCTGGGGTGGGCTAGCCTCAGGTGGGAGGGGTTGCATATAATATATATTATATATACATATTATATTATATATATAATATTATATATATATATTCGGTTCGGTTCGGTTACCCACCATTCGGTTTGGTTTCAGTTCGGGTTTTGGTTTGGTTTTAGTGAAAATCATAACCAAACCATACCTATTGAAACAGTGTTCGATTTTTCCCTGAACCAAACCATTACCCAGTCAAAAGGTTTTTAACCGCGTTGACCGGTTCGATTTCGGTTCGGTTCCCCACGGTTTCGGTTGCAATTGCCATCCCTATTGATAACCTTAGGTCTTCTTCTTTTTGGGCTTCCTCAATTGGACTTCCTTCCTTAGGCTTGGGCCCATTGTGCTAAGATACAACAATTATAAAAAAATATTGCTATAAAATTGTTGCATAAATGAATGGTTCTTAGTTTTTTAGGTGTAGGCTCTCAACATTTTTGGAGTGGTTGAAATTTGTTAAACACTTGGAAGAAGCCATCACATACATAAAGCAAAGGCATATTTGAGTTGGCCTAGAGACAGTTACTGATCTAACACATATTGTGACAATAAACATGGAAGACTTCGTTACTCGGGTAGATTCATCCAAGATCAAGAAAAAGAGTGTTGGAGTACAACAAAAAGCTTGTCAATTATAGCATATTAGCCTAAGAGATTTATGGGAAGTTAATTATGTTATGGCTTCTTGAGGTAGAAGTAGAATTAGATGGATTTTTATGCTGGGAAACATGCATGTTAGAATTATGGGGTGGAAAAGAGAACATGTTCCCAAGTTTTTGTTTATTGTAATAAGTTGAAGGAAACTTTTTAACAACAGAAGACATGGCAATAATTTATCCTTTTAACGGTTAAAAAGTTAACTTTGAGGAGGCCTTGGGGGGGCTTTCAATTCACTTGGTTTCTTCAAGTCCCTTGATCGTTGCATTGCTTGTTGGCTGGCCCAGAGAACTAATGACGAATTATATTATAAGTAGGGTCGCAAATGAGTTGAGTCGTTCATGAGTTGTTTGGTGTTTGGCTTGATAAAAGCTTGTTAGATTTCGTTCATTAAAATAAATAAGTTAAACTTGATTCTACTTTAAAACTCGATTTATAAACAAGTTGAACTTGACCTTAGTAGAACTTGACTTGTTAAGATTAACAAATAGGTTTGATCAGTAGCTCGTGAATAGACTCAATTTGAAGCTCACAAACATGTTCAATTAGAAGTTTGAATAGGCATGTGAACATGTTCATTTATAAATATATTAATAAATTTATTTTATAATTTTATAAATATATTATTTAACATAAAATTTTTGAATATTGCAATGATTTTATTTTAAATATTTATGATTTTAAATATTCTAGACATAAGAAAAACAAAACCTGACTGTAGGGTTGCAATCCAACCGAGCCCAGCCTCAACTCGGCTTGACAAATTCAAGCTTGAGCTCAAGCTCGAGCTCGAGTTGAGCATGGAAGGTTTTCTCAAGCTCAAGTTCTGTTAACATAGTCCAAGCTCAGGCTTGACAAGCTTTTGGCGAGCTCGGGCTTGGGCTAAAAAGAACAAAAAATTTCAATAGTAAGACATTTCAGATTTCTTAAGGTTTCTAAGGAATAAAACAGGATCAAATTATGTGTTGAATCAAATACACATTATCCAAAAAGATTGAGAAACATTTGCACAAATGACAAGTAAAATAAATTGAAGATTAATTGAAGAAAAGTGTTACCAATGTGCAGAGTGGATGGATTGAAGAAAGAGAAGAAACATTTCTCTCTCTTTCTCTAAAATGCCGAGGCAATGGCAAGACGATGAGGTGGTAAGATCGCGACGAGAGTGGTAGACACTCCGACAAGCGACGATGGGTCTCTAGTCTATTCCTTTCTTCCTAGCAATAGGCTACATGCAATTACAATTCAAATGCAATTTCAAATCAATCAATCAGGGTTTAAACTGTAACAACACTATTTATATCATATAAATTATAAATTAATTTCACATACACCCCTATCTATTTCATTTTAACCCTTATAATTTTGGTTATTTTCTACATACACCCCTATCTATTTAATTTTTAAGTATTTCCTATTCTATAATTTCTTTTTTCGGAAAAGATAACAATAACTAAGGGCAATGCTTATAACATATTAAGGTGCTCAAGAGGAAAATTTAGTTAGATGAGAAACATGCATATAGATGGTGGATTAAATATATTTATTATAATAAAATTAATTAACAATAAATAGTTAGACTTAAAAATTAAGATATAATAAATATGCATTGTCTGAAAATTAATCTATGCTGTTGGTGTGTTTTGTAACATATAATATATAAAATAAAAATTTTTATTCTACATATTACTCAAAATATAGACAAATTTTCATACATTTTAAATAATTATTATATTTTCATGAAAATATTATTTATATATATATTGATGTAATATTATATAATTCATAATAGTCTTATTTAAAATTAATAATAATTTTAATCACCAGAATTATTATTAATTTTTGATATAACTATTATGAACTGTTATTAATTTTAGATAAAATTATTATAAATTTTATAATATCATGTCAATTTTTAAAATTTATTTGTATATAAAAAAACTTGAATATGCATTTAAATCTGTGTTTAACTATTAATTTTTTAAAATTTAATATAACATTAGTCAAGTTAATTAGGTATTACTCGAGTGAAATATATAGTTATTCAAATAATTCTTTTTGATACTTGAGTAACATATAATTTTACTCGATTAATATTTTTTTAATCGATTAATAATACAAGTATAGAATTGTCATTTTAATTCATATTTATTACTCGATTAAATGTTGTAGTTACTCAACTAATATACCATTTAGTCGATTAACTCTTTACTTATTCAAATAATGTTATTCTACCATATATTCAAGTAAAATAAGTATATAATCAATTAATTATTTAAATGTTTAAGTCTTACTTGATTAAAAGAAAGAATTAGTTGAGTACAATACTTGTTAGTTGTTACTTTACTAAGCATTTCTTTACTTGATTAAAATGATAATTACAATATTAAGTTCGTATATTAGTTGATTAATTTTCAAGTTATAACATATCTTATTATCAACATATTCTATTAATGATATTATTATGATAATTTAAAATTTGATAATTTTATGTTAAATAATATTTTTATAAAATTATGAATAAATTTATTAATATATTTACAAACAAACTATTTACAAGCTACTTACGAACCAATAATCAAGTTTACTCACAAGTCTTTAAACGATTTATCTTGTCAGTATATAATTAAGTCAGCTCGTGAATCTCTATCTAAGCCAATTTGTGAACTATCAAACTGAGTTTTATTAAATTTCATCTTAATTCATTTACAAATTGAATTTTAAGTTAAACTCAAACTTATTTTATTTATTTTAACCGATGAAGTTTGAACTTTTAACGATTTGAGTGTAGAGTTATTTGCAAACAACTGGGCTCATTTGTGATTCTACCTGGCTGACGCCTGGCCAGAGGCTGGGCAGGCTGGCCGGGCCAAGGCCGGATTGTGAGTTGGCGGGCTTTGTGCGCTCCAACTGACCCGACCCTGATCCATTTTTATCACTATAAAAAGGCCTCATTGAGGCAGCTAGGGCTGCTCGCAGTTTACTGCCCTTTTCCCCTCTGTTTTTCCGCAGGCGGTGGCTCTTACCGCCGGCCACCAAATCTCCTCCTTCTGACCAGCGCGGCGTCGCAAAGCCACCACGATACACCCATTATCGGCCGTAACTGACTGCCGCATAACCGCCACCTAGCACCACACGCGACATCGCCCCTCCGTTTTCTCTCCGGCACCTGCCTCCGCCATATTCCACTCGTGAACCACCGCAGTCCACTATCTGTTTCGACGGACAGCATCACGAAGCGACCACCACTTGTGTGCGTCTCAGATAACCACTGCCACCACCTCCTACCATCATCTCCAGCCTCCAGATCTGCCGCTTTCTTCCCTCTGTCGTGTGCCGCCATTCTCTGTTGTCGGTAATCGTGAAGCGACCGGCCACCATCCGGCCACTCTCGCGACCGCCTCACCGCCGTCGTCCGGGCTGGCCTGTCACCGCCATCGACCCACTTTAGGTAACATTCTCATTAGTTTATAAACCCCCTTCTCCGGATTCATTATTATAATAGATAATAGATAGATAGAGCTCGAGGTCGATTTCGAGCACTCCAGATTTCTGAAACTTGCGGTCTGTTAGAACATCCTAGATTTCTGAATCTTGTTTCCCAGATTTCTGAATACTGTAAAAGGGCAAAGGATGAGAAAGCTAAGGTTTCACGAGAAGAAGTTGTTAAAGAAGGTTAATTTTCTGGAATGGAAGAGAGAGGGAGGCCACAGGGAAGCTCATGTTATGCAGCGTTATCACGTCACCGGCCGAGACGATTACAAGAAGTACGCATAATATTACCATCCCTTCTCTCTCTCTCTCTCTCCCTGTTTACATCCATGGTTTTTTTTGTTTTATGTAGCAATATTGTGTTAATATGGAAAATTATAGACGAATCCTCCTAGTTAGTTGGTATTGTTTTATTTTTACCTTTTTTTGGTGTTTTTTATAATAAAATTTATTTGCAATGAGCAGGTATTCGAGCCTGTGTAGGAGTGTGCAGAAGCTAGTGAATATTTTGAAGCAGATGGACCCAAAAGACCCTTTTCGGATCGAGATCACTGATACTCTCCTCGAAAAGCTGTGAGTTTTTTTTTTTTGGTGCGCCGTGATCAATAAAAAATTTCTAGGGTTAGTGTGTTTTGTTCTTTCCTTTTGTTTATATGTTAAAATTTGAAGTTTTTATGTGGTGTTCTTTGAATGCTTCTACAAGGTTCATAATCACGTTAATGTACACATTCTATACTTCAATCCCAAGTAGTGTTTACCAGACTGTTACCAAGTTTATATTTATAGACAGCCTGAATAGATTCAATATGAAGTAAACCTTGAATCCGTCTTTTTGGGATGGTTGGGACATAAAAATTGGAACCTAACTCTCAGGTTCCAATTCTCCTATTGGAATGGGCTTGGGCTATCAGGGTCTCTCCAAGTTCTGCTGTTTGTCAAAATAGTGAATGCGAGATGAAGATATTGGTATTTGGGTACTGAACATAGTTATTAAAGGTGCAACGCACACTAAGGTGCAAAGGGGTCTTGGAGCCCGAGACACGAGGTGAGGTGCGCGCCCAACAAAGGCAAGGCACTCCGAGAAAAAGAATATATCATTTAATAAAATATAGGCAAATTAAATTTAAAAGGATAAAAACAAAATATAATTGTTAGGATTAGGAGTTCTTTAGACAACTCAATCAATGTTTACACATGTCAATCTCTTACACTCTTCACTTGAAATCAACCCAGTCAACAGTAATAAGAAATTGAAATGCAAGAACAAAATTAAAGAAATGAAAAACAATGAAAGAAACAACCAAACCAACACTAGATGGTTCAGGCTGCGGAAATAGCCCTACATGCAGCCACAAGTTCGAGGGCAATTTCGCTAGAAATCCGGTAGAAACAGTACAAGATCCCTATACTCTTATCACATGAGTACACTGCAAACACAGAGATTACAAAGAACTCTCCTTCTCACAAACCTTTTCCTCTCTTTCACAACATTATCACTTGCATTCAGAGACAACAAATGATCATATTGACTTCCTTACCCTAAGCCTTCTATTTATAGAGGGTTAGGGGCGGAAATTACAAGGTTGAATTATTATACTATACAAAGACTAAAATACCCCTTATAATAAAACGCCTAAGCTAGCCTCTTCCTAACTTAGAATATTCAGACGCTTCCATTCACTCGAGGGATCTCCTATTCTTTTATACCTTTTAGACAGATTTCTCAATGCAAAACCCAACAATAATAGATTAACAAGTATTCATCATCAAATTAAAGCATAAAAAATTCATAATCAAACAAAAAAATTCAAGAAAATAAACACAACAATAATAACATCGAACATCAATCATCGTCAATCATATCTTCATCATCATCATCATCTAAATTATATTGGTCACTTCCAAAGTCTTCCTCTTCATATTCTTCTTCAAAATCAATATGTTCCTCCTAATCTGTAAGTGTTAGAAGAGTGCTAATCTTTGATTGAGAAGAAGATACTTTTGCCTTTGCCTTTCCCTTTACACTCGTTCATTTGGCTGATCTAGTGTGATGGACACTCTCCTCAACTCCAGCAACAACTCTAGCAATAGTACTCCATGTTAAAGAATCATCTTCAAACGCACAGTCTTCTTCCTCATCTGATGATCCATCCATTCTACCCATAAACCATTCATTACTATCATCTATGTCCTTCAAAGAGATGGGGTCAATGTGAATCACATGCATCATATCGATGCTTCAATGCTTGATTCTATTTTACAAATACCAAATCATTCAAGCATTGAGCTAGCCTATTTCTTTTTTTGTTATGAATCTGCAAATTGATACAGAACATTTTTAATAAATATGTCATTTGAAACCAAAAACTAAGTAAAGAGTCTATGTTAGTTGTTACTTACATGCTCAAAAAATGCTCCAATTATGCTCACGTCTAGATGCACGACAAGTAAGGCGTGCTTTAATTGAAAATTTTTGCAAGTTTGGCGTGGAAGATCCATAAGATTTCCAGCTATTGAGATGGAATAATTAGGTTAATGTTATTTATCAAACATCTTATAAACCAATCTTAAAAAATTAACTATGTACTAATTTAATTTGAAAATTGAAATAAATCCCAACAAACTCAATTACCTGGGTATTTTGTCTTTTAGTGTCGAATAGCCAACTCTATGCTCCTCCAAAGTTTTGATACTGAGTGAATTGGTTACTAATCTTGTCTTGGAACAAACCTTTGCAAAGCTTTGTACAATCTTGGCATAATCTCTTCAATTTAAAAAATGCTAGAATTTGAGTAAAAGAACTTTGGATTTAAAAAGTGTCCAGCTGCATCCAAAGGTTTGATGGAGTTGACATTCCCACCTTTTATCAACGATTTTAAACACTTCATATTTTTCTTCTCTTTCTTGAAAGGATTTTGCATTTGTTTCCTTAGCCCTATCCATTGCCTCATAAATGTATCCCATTGCAAGTTTCTTTTCGCCATCGACCAACTTAAGTACTTAGGGCTCATTTGGCTAGGCAGTTTGATCGCTTATAAGCTGGTATGTAGCTTTTAAGTTATCTAATTTATTTGATTAAAGTGTTTGGTTTTCCATAAGAGCGTTTAAGCTACCTAGCTTAAACACTCTTACATCAGCGTTTTGCAAAAGCTGGTTGGGGATAACTTTTGCAAAAAGCTGCTACAAAATAAGCTGTGTTAACCAAAGATTTTAAAATATTACCCTTATACATTTTGCTAATTTCCAGTCATGCCCTTTTTCATCTTCTTCAACATCTGCCTCAAGCTGCCAGTCACCCCACCGTTGGCCATCACCGTCGTCCCCACCCCAATGGGCCGCCACCTCCAGATCCACCGTCGCCGTTGGCTGTTGCCTCCAGCCTCCATCGCCCGCGTTCGTTGCTTCCTCCTTTGTCGACCGTCATTTGTCGCCTCTAGCCTCCATCTCTTGTCGGCCGCTGCCTGCGTCTGCCACTTCCATCGCCCGTGACTACCTCTCTGGGTGTATTTATGTATATGTATATGTATATGTAACATATATAATTTAAGAATATATATGTAACATGTATATATATGTAATATATATTTAGCATTATATTGTATTAGTATTTTTTTAAGAATTATATATAATTTTGATAAAATTTTATCATTACACATTACTTTATAATTTAATTTTATTAAAAATTATTATTTTTATATTTTTTATTTATATTATTAAATAACATGTCTATTTTTGTCTTTTTGTCAAGTTTTGATAGCTTATAGCTCTTTCAAACTAAACACATAAATATTAATTTATAGCTTAAAAACACATTTATCCAAACACATTATCAGCTTAAATGCTATCCAACTTAAACGTTATAACCAGTTTAAATACTACCTAGCTTAAAAGCTTCAAAAATAAAGCCTAACCAAAATGGCTCTTAGACTAAAGCACCAAATACCTTAAGAATTTAAACAATGCTAGTCCAAAATGTGGGCCATTGATATGGTGGCAGTTGCTCTTTTACCCGCAGCTTCCTTAGCCCATTTGCTTGTTGTCCAGTCATTTGAGGTGAACATTTTTTTGAAATTTGCCCTTTGCTTGTGTATTCTCAAAAGTGTGAGATAAGTAGTTGCAAATCTTGTGACATCGGCTCACACAAGCTCTCTTTGTCCTATAAACTTCCTCAACATATTCACCACTCCTTGTTAGTCGAGATATATACATATATTTATTTAAAAGGGGGAAGGTGGAAGCAAGCGATGCATGTGTATATATATGAGATAAATATAAATTAATAAGGGACTAAGTGGAGGCATGGTATTACAAATGTATTATATGTATATATGTAAATGGATTAGAAAGGTTGCAGTCGGCACATTTATATAATAATATAAAGTGGTGCAAGCTTGGTGAAAGGCTCTCGACTTTATATTTTATATTATATAATATGTGTGTGTGTGTGTGTGGTGAAGCAAAAATCTATAAGGGGGCCATGTGGTCCTAATCGAGAGACTTGGTCAAGAGGCATGTGGCCAAGCCATGGGAGTCATGCGGCAGCCATGACCAAGAGACTTGGCCAAGCCATGCAATGGCCATGCAGAAGGCACGAGGTGGACATGGGGCCAAGTGGGTCGCGAGAGGCATGCGGCTATGAGGGCACTCAACACAATCGAGAGACCTGCATGACCGAGAGACCCATGCTCGCACATGATCGAGAGACCCTTGCCCGCACATGATCGAGACACCCCATACCCCCACACCATGCGACATGGGAGAGGATTGCCTTGGCCAAGAGCCATGGTTGAACAGGTCAAACCAACCTTTGAGATGCTTGTCAAAATTGCGAGTCACTCGACACCTATCAATCTCCTCCCTCTCTATAAATAGGAGAGCCATCCTCCTTGTTCAAGCATCGAAGGGTTTGTAGGTGACCTCACTCGTGCCCCTAACTTGCTTCTTTCTCAACAAGTCTCTCGTCACTAAGGGAGACTCTCGTCATCTTGAGAGTCACTCGTTATCTTAAGAGTCAGCCGTCACTTGCACACTTCAACAAGATGGTGCCCTACACTTAAAAAAAATATTATTATATCTTGGCAGCAACACAAACAAATGCAAGTAACTGTTGGTTGACAGTCCCTAAAGAACTCTCAATAGCTTACTGAAAGTGAAGGAAACTGTCGACAGTAAACTGTTAATCGTCGACAGTTTGGATCCAGAAAGTAAAAAAAGTAGTCTTTACTTGCTGAGTGCTAAGGGTAAAGAATCCTGAACAAATACCCTGAGGCCTGGAATTTAAGAAAGTAAAGTTGAGAATTGAGTCTTTTGATCGAAATTAAACACAGTTGGGTGATAGCCCTAACTGTAGGTTTACTTTTAACGTTGGGCTAAATTCTGCACATAGCTAGATAAATAAAGTTAAAAGGAAAATCTAGTTGTGAATTGAAAAGTTAGAATTCCTCGGCAATTTCTTGTATAGAGTTGTGGGATTGGGTCTTGAGCAGGGTCTAATGGAAATGCTCTCGAATGGATGATTCTTCATTCAATTTATAGTCTTGAATCCCTTTATGATATTTTCAGCCCTATCATTGGGAACTCTTGCAATAAAAATATTTGATACGGAAATGGTTCTATCATTCAGGTATAACATTGGTGTCATTCCATCTAGAAAAAGCTTGGCTCTGTGTGATCGCTTGTCGGTATCGTCCTTCTGCCGGTAAGCAAGCTGCTTATGCTATATCATGGTGGTTATGTTATAAATACACACACACACACATATATAAATGTCTTTTTGCAACGTTTCCTCTCACAGGATACGAGGTCGTCTCTGATGTAACATTAGCTTTTACTATTTGATAATTCAACCTGATGCTGCTACTTGTAAAGATTCCTCATCCAAATTTTAAAGCCAATGATGTCAGAAAAAGCCGCACTTGGATAAAATTTATAAACATGAATCCATTTTCCCTTGAAATGGCACATGGAATTCATTCTGAAATACCTGTTTTATCCAATCTCATTGGCCACGCTGTTGGATCCTTGTCTCTTTTTCTTCCCCCCCCCCCCCCCCCTTTTTTTTTTTTGTAATCACTGTTATAAGAAATATTGCTACAGAGTTGCTTCATAAACCAATGGTTCTTGGTTTCTCAGGCGCAGGCTCTCTACGGTCCTGGTGAAGTTGAAATTTGCTGAACACTTGAAAGAAGCTATCACATACATAGAGCAAGGGCATATCCGAGTTGGCCCAGAGACAGTTACTGATCCAGCATATCTTGTGACAAGAAACATGGAAGACTTCGTTACTTGGGTAGATTCATCCAAGATCAAGAAGAAAGTGCTGGAGTACAACGAAAGGCTTGATGATTATGACATATTGGCCTGAGACATTTTGGGGAAGTTCTTGAGGTAGAACTAGAACAAGAACTAGAACTAGATGGATTTCTATGCTGCTGAGAAACATGCATGTTAGAATTATGGGGGGGTAGAAATGAGAATATGTTTCCAAGTTTTTGTTTATTGTTATGAGTTGAAGGAAACTTTCGAGTGACAGAAGACATGGTCATAATTTATACTTCCAACAGTTAAAAAGTTTACTTTTGAGGTCTTTCAGTTTTCTCGGTTTCTTCGAGTCCCTCGATCCTTGTATTGCTGGCTGGCTAATAGAGAGAACTAACGACAAACTGCATTATAAGTTAAAATGGAAGCATTTTGTTAAAAAATAATAAAAGTAATGAAAAATATTTATTTTTGTTGTTATTAAAATATAACAATAAATTTGTAATTATGAGAAAATGTTTGTTTTTATCTTTTAATTTTTGAAAAATTTGTAAAATAGAAGATGATAAATTTGTAAAAACTTGCGAGGTATATCGAACTTAGATGTAATCACACAAAAATCTATAATATCAAAAATTAATTAGAGTGTTTTTGTCATATCTCGCAAAAACTCACCCATCAATAATTTTCAAATGACACCAACCAATGGTTTAATCCAACCACGCTTATTCCACATTATTTTACATAATGTAAATAACTCTAAAAAAATTAAATTAACTTACCTTACTCATCTGGAGGAGAAATTCGGCCAAATACCCACACCGACGTCATCTTCTTGGCTGCCACCTCGCGCCCAAATTTCATTTTTGAGCCTTTAGCATGCTCTTGGAGCTCCAAATTAATTTTCAGAACTTTCTTTAATTTTTCTGATTTTTTTTTGCTTTTTTCCCCATTTTTCTCATTTTTCTAAAATTTTCTCTTTCTTTTTTCTTTTCGTTTTTTTTTTTCTTTCTCTATCATTCTTCATCTTCTTCACCGTGCACGCAAAGCCTGCGTGCAGCCGTTTCGCCGGCAGCCACCACCTCTATCAGCTGCTGCTCGTCACCGCACGACCGCCAGCATCGCGACCTCCCCCCCTCTAACCGCTACCCTTGCCATCGCTACAACCAGCAACCATCGCTAGCCAACTATTTGCCTCAACTTCAGCCTCTGCTGTTGGCCACCATTGTCAGCACTTCAAGCGGTCGCTGCTGCCTCCAGCTTCCATTGCCGTTGTTTTCGGCCACTGCTCGCGCCTTCGGCCAGCCACGATCAGCCAGCCATCAGCCGTTTCCAAGCTCTTTCTCTCTCCCCATTTCTTTTCTCTCTCTTCCATTGCTTTGCCCGAGCTCTCAAATGAAGAAATCTATTTTCAAAATTAGATGGTTACTGTAGATAGCTTGCCCCCAATCCACTATATATATATATTACACATTTAACCTCTCCAATTATCTTTAATTGCATTTAGGAATCTTGTTAATTTCACTTAAACCCTCTAAAGCCCCAATTAATTACCATCAAGCCACTCAACTTGATTTCTTCGACAATTATTTGATAAGATCGATTTCATCCCAGTGCCTATACAAGACTATTATTCCACTCGAAAATGTTTCAAGGTTGCCTCACTCACAAAACTAGACCACCCCTAGGGTCCCCTCAACTTCCCGGAGGTCCCT
Organism: Diospyros lotus; assembly: GCF_014633365.1. Classification (NCBI taxonomy): domain Eukaryota; kingdom Viridiplantae; phylum Streptophyta; class Magnoliopsida; order Ericales; family Ebenaceae; genus Diospyros; species Diospyros lotus. Next base: position 6,990,815 of record NC_068352.1, on the reverse strand, counting down.
TACGACCATTCAGTACTGTCACCAATTCGAGTTTTTACAAAAATTATTTCGGAAACTATTCTCGGTTTGATTTTTTTCAACGTCATTAGCCTCGCCTCAAAACGCTCGCCAATCTTGTGCCCTCTTCCCTGGACATCCAAGTCCCAGGGCATTCTTTGTCATCAATTCGACAATTTTATTAATTAATTTCTCGAAACCGACTTTCAGGCTTCCTGGATCACTCGAGGTCCTTTCAAAATAACTGAAAACCATATATTTTCCAACACCATATAATACTGGGTATTACATCCAACCCCTCTTAAATGAATTCCGTCCTTGAAATTCTCTTTACCTTGCTCATCTGCCTAAAACAATCACATTCTCGAGCTATTTCTCGAATTCCCATACCCGAGAACCTCATAGCTCAGCCATTGCTCACCTTTCCCTCAAGTTATCCCCACCTCGAGGTTTTTCTTAGGACATTAATCCTCTGACTCTCGAGGATATTCATCACTGATGCTAGTTCGACCTCCCGCCAAACCCCACAAACTAGTCGCTGGTCATGTCACATGACTACCGCAATAATGTTCATCTAAGCATGACTATCGTAATAATCTTGATGGATTTCAACTGCCTCTAAGCATCACTTTGCATTCAACTTCCCATTTTTCACATCAAACAAAGACTCAAACACGACAATGCCAATCACACTCAATAACATTGCATCACTGATTAGTCAACAACGATTTTACGTCGATCACACATGGCAACGTTTCCCTGGTCGATCACACAAACGACCATGATTTTATGCTGATCAAATACAACAATGTCTTAGCACTGATCAACCATAGCAATATCACTTTTAATACCCATTAGACATGCTGGCACCCATTCAACCATGGAATTTTGTCCTCAATCATATACATCATAGCTTGAGTCGATCCTTATGGCAACATTTCATTATCGATTAACTATAACCATGCTAGCACTATATGGGAAGCAAACATTTGGCTCCTTTAGACATAATCAACCATTCATCACATGGTCTACTACCTTGACGAGTCGACCTTCACTTATCGCTATGACTTAAGCATAACCCACATACCCATACCTTATAGTGGGTAACTTCATTCTCCAGCCAGTAGCATGCACTACCTGAGTCCACACCTCGAGCTTAACAATGCACGTGCCATAGCACTCTCTCAACTTGGGATTCTTTCCATATTTAACAAAAATTATTGAGGTTTTTCTTATTGGCTGATACCGCTCACCAACTGGGGTCACTTACCCATATTTGGGAACTCTCATTAGGCAACCCCTCTTAAGTGTTCTGTACCCATACCTTAGTTTTCCACCATCATGTCCCATGCTAGGCCTTACTTCGGTTGTCAAACTCTATAACGAGTGAGTGATTTTACCATTTTGCTTTAGGGTCGTGGAACCTTTAACCCCAGCCCTCGTCACCCTTACTGTGCATGCCATAGATCTTTGGCCTTTGACCACCCACATAATTACTGTGTTGCCCTGTGCATTAGGTGAGCCAACACTTAATCCTTGCAACTGTGTTGCGCCCATATAGTCACATCGGGGCCCAACACTAGTCTCCAGTAGCATGGCTTAGGTCCGTCATTGATTGCATTGCACCCATAGTATGACTCCGGGTCTTCGAGTCCCACATTCACTACCGCAAGCTATGATGGTTACAACACCACCCTTATAACGGTCTTCTAGCCAAGTTTGCTAGCCTAGTTTCAATTCCATCGAAACATTTCTTAGTTCCACAATTCCTCGCCACAACCTCACTCTCGAAAGCACAAGACTTCATAGCCATCCCAAATAAGCTTCATTCTCAGATTACAACTGACACATGACTTTGAGATTCTACCATGCACAATGGTTCTCTTTGTCCTCCTTGATAGCGTCGTCACCATGACAACCACGGGTCTATTTCTAAGGTCGTTGCATCTTAAATCTCATAGGTCGTCTCAACCACCACGACCACAATCTTGGATTAGCCTTTCCCCCATTCCTCGCTATCCTTAGAATAGCCAGCTAATTCCCAAGAAACTCTGGCTTCTCCTAGATTCTTTTTATACTTTTCATTTCAATCGGGCTCACACCATTTGGTTAGCAGTCACATTGGCTCTAATGGCACCATTGCTGACCAAGACGACCTCCTACCATCGCTTACTACCACATTCAACTGCAACTGCAGCTCCAGAGCCACTAACGCCACTAACTGGCCACCCCTAAGACGCTGCACAGCCATGGCTAGCTGTTGCTCGCCATTGTTGCTATCACCGGTCGATGCCTTTGGCCGCTGTCAGGTGGAGTCTGTTCGTGGGGTTTCTTTTGTAAATTGGGAAGAACAGCCAGAGGCGGGAAGGGTTTTAGAATGAGCAATGGGGGAAAATGAGAGAATAGAGTTAGAGAGAAAGAATTGAGAAATGAGAGGGAAAGGAATTAGTGGAATAATCCTCACAAAATTCCCCTAGCCTCGACCTTCTAGTATTTATAGAGGGGTTACACGTTGGCGCATCAGTTAGAGACTGCCCAAGCGCTCGCCTAGCACCTTAAGGAATTTGAATTATTCCTTTACTATTTTATTACATCAATGCCACTACTCAACTCTAATTACAATCACACCCCCGGTCTATGACAGTTTTCCCCCCTCCCCTTAAAACATTTCTTATCCCCAAGAAATCAAAGAAGTTAGGTCGTCCTGGGAAATCATTACAGGAGGTCAGGGAGATACTCCTACATGGTGTGGTCCAGGTGTAGGTGAGACCATTGCACAAGTACTTGAGTCAACAGAGTAGTGTCGTAGATCACTCTTTTGTCAAGCATTGCCAAGGGCTCACCCTCATCCTCTATGTCTTCAATTGGTATTGGCAGCCTTCTATTGGCTACATTTGTCGGTCCAGTACACTCCTTCAGAAGGGAAATGTGGAACATTGGGTGAAGTCCCACTTCTTCAGGTAGTTGGAGACGGTAAGCCACAGGACCCACCTTCGCCAGAATTTTGAATGACCTGTAGAACTCGGGGTTGAGCTTAGATATTGGGCCCTTGCAGAAAAGGTGTTGTTGGAACCTTTTGACCTTTAGATAGACCTCTTCTTCTTCTTTAAACTGCCTTTCTGTTTGGTGTTTATCCGCTAGTTGCTTCGTTCTTTGACTTGTGAGGGCCAATTCCTGTTTAATGGTTAGTAGAGCTTCTTGTCGGTCCTTCAAATATTGGTTAGTTGACGTTTTCGTGGGAGAAATTTGCATGACAATCGGAATGATGGGGGGGGGGGGGGCAGATAACCAAACAGAGCTTCAAAAGGGGTTCTTTTGTGTGCGATATGATAGTTGGTGTTATACCACCATTGGGCTAGTGCTACCCATATACTCTAGCTTTTTGGTTTGGAAATACACAGGCACCTAAGATAAGTTTCGAGACATTGATTGACCCTCTCCGTTTGTCCATCTATCTCGGGATGATATGTTGAGGAAAGATGTAGCTTGACTCCTAGCCCTTGGAATAAGGTCTTCCAAAATTGGCTAGTAAAGACCTTATCACGATCATACACTACCGCCTTAGGTAAGCCATGTATTTTAAAGACTGTATCCATCAATTTCCTAGCTACTTTAGTAGTTGTGAACGGATGAGCCAAAGTGAGGAAATGGCTGAATTTAGTCAATTTGTCCACCACCACCAATAGAGTGTCAGCCCCCCTCTGATTTTGGTATGCCCTCAACAAAATTCATTGAGATCAGTTCCCAAGCTTGGGACAATATTTCCAATGGTTGTAGGAGGCCGGATAAGGTATTTGCTTATGTTTGCACCTTTGACATGTAGTGCATTCCATGACAAACCTGGTCACGTCCCTTTTTAGTCCTTTTCAGTAGAAGAGTTGTTTGACCTGCCGGTAAGTTACATTGAGTCCGGAGTGTTCACCAATGGGGGAGTCATGCAGGCTCTGGAGGATATTCTTCTTCATCTGGTCGTCATTCTCGATAACCACTCTGTTTTGGAACCTCGATAGTCCACATTTTAGTTGGTAGTTAGGGTTGGGAGTTGCCTGTACTGCGATCTTAGTAAGTAAATCTTTGATCCAAGGAGTCTAGTAGTAGCTGTGGGTTATATCTTGCACCCAATCCAGAACTAAGGCTAAGATGGCCTGGCAGGAGGTTGAGCCATCTTTTCCTTTACGGTAGAGAATGATGAAGTCAAAGCCCATGAGTTTGGTGATCCCCTTTCTCTGTAACTGATTATGCACTCTTTGGTGGGTTAAGAATTTTAAACTCTCATGGTCTGTCTTAATGGTGAATTTCTTACCTTCCAAGTAATATCTCCATTTCTCCACAACCATTAATACTGCCAGCAACTCCTTATCATATATACTTAGCCCCATGTGCCTTGGGGCTAATGCTTGGCTTAGATAGGCCACATGTCATCCTTCTTGGCTAAGCATAACCCCTATACCCGTATCACATGCATCCGTTTCCAAAATAAACTCCTTGGAGAAATCTGGTAGAGCTAATGTTGGGGCCTGAGTCATGGCTGCTTTAAGAGATTCAAATGCTTTCTCTACTTTCAGACCCCAAGCGAAACTATTCTTCTTTAGCATATTGGTCAGCGCCTTGCTAATCATCCCATAGCCTTTTATGAATCGTCTATAGTACCCGGTAAGGCCTAGGAATCCCCTCAGTTCCTTCAGTGTCTTTGGCCGGGGCCAACTCTTTATAGCTTCAATTTTGTGGGGATTGGTACTAACTCCTTGTCTAGATATGACATGGCCCAAGTACTCAACATTCTCTTATGCGAATGAACATTTAGACATTTTCACATACAATTTATGGAATCTAAGGATCTGAAATGCCAACTTGAGATGGGTTAGGTGTTGGTCTAGGGTGGAGCTGTATATGAGGATGTCATCGAAGAATACCAATACAAATTTACTCAGATAGGGAACAAAGATATGGTTAATTAATGCTTGAAATGTGGCAGGAGCATTAGTTAAGCCAAAGGGCATTACGCTTGATGGGTTTTAAAAGCAGTCTTAGGGCAGTCAACTGGGTTCATTCGAATTTGGTGGTAATCGAAGGTCAAATTGAGCTTAGAAAAAATGGATGCTTGGGTTAATTCATCCAACAGATCTTCAATAATGGGAATAGGGAATTGATTCTTGATGGTTAGTGAGTTAAGTTGCCTATAGTCCACACAAAACCTCCAAGTGCCATTTTTTTTTATACTAGGAGGACTGGTGAGGCATATGGGCTTTGGCTTGGTTGTACCAAGTTTTTGGATAGCATTTCTCTTATAAGTTTTTCTATTTCTGCCTTTTGTATAGGAGAGTATCGGTAGGCTTTTAGGTTTATAGGTTCACTATTGGGTTTAAGGCGAATGAAATGGTCAAGGATTCGGTGGGGTGGAAGGGTTTGGTGTGTGGCAAATAGATCCTCAAATTCAAACAACAAATTGTGAAGTGGTCTAAGGGGATGTACTTGACTGTCCACAGTTTCCAAGGGATTGTCCCTGTGTGAGACATGCTTTTGATCTCCAGCAGCCCTTACCCTAACATCCACAACATAAATTGAATGTAGTTGTCCCACGGTTGTACTCCCATGTTCCAGCAGCTTCTGAATTCTTTTTCCTGATACAACCTTACATTCTCCAGCTTCCTAACTACCATGTAAAGTTACTTGTTGGCCCTCCCAATTAAATGTGACCTCCAGGGTGTTGAAATCAAACACCAATGGGCTTACTGTCTTCATCCAATCTACCCATAAAACAATATGACACCTTCCCAGTTTGAGTATTCTCAAATCAGCTGAGAATTCACGCCCACTCATTAACCACTTGAATCCTTTACACTTGAGTTGACTTACCATCTTAGTCCCATTGGATATTAGGACTGAGAGAGGAGGCGTTTCTTGTAGGTCGCACTACAGGCTGTGGGCGGTTGTCTCATCAAGGAAGCTATGAGTGCTGCCACTGTCGATCAACACGACTAGATTCCTTTTTCAGACCAACCTTTTCACCTTAATGACTCTACTAGCTACTTGGCCTTGCAGAGCATGCATGGAAATTTCACCCCCTTCGTTCCCCTCAAGAATCTCTTCATTTCCTTCTATCCCTACTTCCTCCTCTTCTCCTTCCTTCTGTCCTTCCATAGTTAGGAGGAGTTTCTTACACTGATGACCCTACCCATACTTCTCTCCGCAATGAAAACATAGCCCTAACTGTCTCTTTTGGTCCACTGTTAGGTTTCTAGGTTATACGATAGGTTGGATGGCCTTACCAATAGGTCCTCATCTCTGCCATTGTGAATTATTACTCGTGTGATACCCCCAATTGATGCGATCTTCTCGATTGTTTTTGGACAACAACCTATGCCTCCTAGCAAAGGTCTCCATCGAGAGTTCATGTAGGTGAGCTTGTTCAGTCGCTTGGGACACTGTTGTGGGGTACAACATCTTAACTGTCGACCTAATTAACTCCTCCAGCCCATTGATAAAGCTTGAAACAAAATACTCCTCATCTAGGTAGGGATGAGACAATGAAAGTAAGGACCTCAACTCCTCGAATCTAGTTTGGTATTCCTCTACTGTTCCATTTTGTTTCAATTTGTTAAACTCCTCAATAACATCAAATCTGGTCTTCTCTCCAAACCTTCGACACAGTTGGCTAACAAACTCTGGCCAACTCAAATCCAATCTACCATGGCTCTAATTTTGGAACCATGCATCTGCCACATCGTCTAAGTAGGAAGCAACCATACATATCTTATTACCTTTAGCAACGCGATGTTGATAGAACACTCGTTCACATCGGCGTATCTGTTAGGAAATCGGCCATCGTGTAGCTTCGATTCTGTCCAGTTATGATCCGTAGAGTCGCAAGCGCAAACTCCTCCAAGTCGATCCACACGATTGACCCTTTCCATGAATGCCTCGAGTAGTGCTAGCAACCCTAGGCGCCTCTTGAGAGAGATCCGAATTTCTTCTTATTTTTCCAGCTTCTTAAGTGGTATATTTATAGAGTTAAAACCCTAATTGTGCCTTTGGAAAACCCCTAAACGATTTAGGCCCGACCCTTAATCACATTGGGCCAAATCTCTCTTTTAAATTGTGGAACAGGCTCGACCTAAGTGTGTGACCCCTTAGGTCCACCATTGGGCTAGATGTAGGGCCAACTCTATTGGGCTATATGAAGGCCCAACTCATTAGATTAATTAAACTCTTTAATTAAACTTATGGGCTTCTTAATTAGCACATCTCATAGGCTTCTTAATTAAACTCTTTAATTAATAGTTTTAGAATTAATCAAATTAATTTTAAAACGCTACATATCATGGTTAACATCTAGCAACATTCCATGACTACTTAGCCAACGATGAAAAACACGGACCTTTTCAATTACAATTACCGTGCAGTAAAATCATTTCATCAATCTATGTCCCGATTGAATTTAGGGTATGGTTTTATGATGAAACCCTATTCATTCAATAACTATGTATCCATTCCAGATTTATGACTTGATAGGTGAAATCAAAACACCTTTTCATTTCCACCTCACATTGGCCAAGGATTTCCTTAGTCATGAAATCATCGGAATACATAAGACATCTTCTCATCTTATCAATAAGTGATGAATCCTATTTCGACATTCACAAGCGTTCATATGTGATAAGGTTACGCCCAGTGATAATTTGTTAATGACTCCATTAGAATCCAAAAAGAACCAAAGTGTAACCAGTCAAATATAAGACTACCATGATGTCTCAAGTCTAAGGATCAATCTGCACTATTGCAACACAGAAATTCCAATTCGACATTAAAAATAACCATTAGGAATTCTGTAGCGGGTCAGTTCAGTGTACTTATTCTTATAATAAGCACCCATATATATGCACTAGTGTCCCCACACCAATGTCCATGAAACAAGACATTCTCCTAATTGAGCTTGCATCATATGTGCTAGTCTATTCGAGTTATTAGTGTCCAATTCTAATAACTCTATGACTAGGAACATTTAAGATCAAGACTTGTAAGGAATATGTTTCATGATCGTCATCTCTATGCACGACCATATTCCATGAGCCTATTTGATCTATGGACTTTGTCAAGAATGGATTATAATAAATAATGATGACAACCATCAATGACAAATAAAAACATAATGCCTTGCAATAACAATTGATTGGAGATAAAGAATCAAAATGTAAAGTATGATCAATTACATGTAAATATAATTGGCTTGTGGGGGCATAACTCTAACAGTATCCACCACCTCGGCCTGTCCTGATTAAAGGTCGGAATCTCCATTCGTGGACCGGAATGGGGTGGATTGTTCCCTCCATAATACTTGTAATTCACACATTCTTCTAATTCAGCTGGATCTTCGCCACATCTTGGCTCTGGAGGTTGTGGTCTGTTTACCGGTGAGGCCAGGATCGGTGCTAATGCTATCCTTGGGGGAAAATCAATTGGAAAACTAACGTTCGGATGCCTAACAAACATGCTCAAAGCCGCTGTCAATTGCTGGCTAAGTCCAGCGAATTCTTCTTGAATTCTGTTCACTGCGCGATCCAACGAGTCCATGTATTCCGATCTACTTCAATGGATCTCCTCTTGAGTGTTCCTAATTCCCAACTCCATCGTTTCCAATCTATCATCCACATTTTCCTGGTGTTGTCGCAATCCAACTTCGATTGTATCAAATCTGTTCTCCATCTACTTTGCATGCGTACTGTAATACCCCAGATTTTCAAACTCAAATATGATGTAATACCGAGAGTATTAGGTTCTAATACTTGAGGAAATAGGTCATTTCAAGGGATTATAGAAGACTTGAGACAAAAGTTCAGTTTCTGAACCAGGGGCAAAATCATAAATATTGAAGTTCGGGTAAAAGTGTAATTTACCTAAAATCTTGGGGTATTAGCGTAATTTATCCTTTCTTTGGGGCTAAAATGCAATTAAAAAATGGTTTGGGGACTAAGTTGCAAGGGGTTTAAGTGCAATTACCCGAAAAATTTGGGCCAATGTGTAATTCTTAGAACTAAGCCAACTAAACCATTTGGGAGTTATGATTGCGGATTCCAAACTTATTCCAATATAGTTAAGTCATGATTGCGGATCTCAAATAATATTTAATCCACCTTTGGATCATTTTGAAATCCAAGACTTAGCCTCCAAAGTCTCCAAAGCTTATCCTCAATAACACATGGCAATCAACCATTGGGTACTTGAAAGATAAGATAAGGTCACATGATGGTTCATAATGACCCCCTTAAGGTGGCATCGCGTGATTAGCTAGCAAAGCTTACTTAGCCACCAAGTTTGCTAAAGTTTTCAAACCTTATCTTTAAGAACACGTGGCAAGCATTCATTGGCCACTTGGAGATAGGATTTGAAGTCTCATAATGACCTTGCAAGGTGGCGACATGTGATTGGCCAAGGAAGTCTATAAATAAAGCCATGAGTTTGTTTACAAATCATTCCAAGCATTTCTAAAGAGAATCTCGGCCAAATTGAGGGAAGCAAATGGAAGGGTCTTGTTCTTGAGAAAGAGGGGAGAGTTCTACAAAAAGAAGGAAGCAAATCGGTGGAGAATTGAGGGAGAACGGGCCTTGCCAGAGTTTATGAGTCTTTCTTGATGTTCGTGCCAATCAGTCAGAAAATTGCTAGAAAACTCATTCTCGCTCGCTTTAAACTGTGCTTCCTAAGGTAATCAGTCAAGGTGAGTGTTTCCTTGCTTCATCCCGGACATTTTAGCTTCATTGGGTAAGGGTGTTGAGTTACATAGCATACATTCCTTTTAAACTGAGCATTTATCTTCATTTTTGTCATACATCATTGTGGCCGGTGTGGCTAGTTGATGTCAGGGCCTCATGTTAGACTGGTAAAAAGTCATGGAGATGTGAGAACATGATGGATCAGCAGGGGTGATTGCAACACCTCGGTGTCTCTTCCATACGGGAGGTTTCATGTCATTTCTTTGCATTCTTCACTTGCATGCACGAACTTCATTGTTTGATTCACCCACTTAGGTGTAATATCTAACTTGGGTTGATGCCCCTGGAACGATCAATGTTCCAGGTATGTCGGAAGTACCAGGTGTTTTAGGTTCCAGTTCAAGCGTGGGCAAGGAGGTGGTGTTTGGCTAGCTTTGGGGTTTTTTGATTTATTACGTACTCATATAATTGTACCACAGTGATGTATTGTAATAGTAGCTAGGGTACCCAAGGTTGTAAGAGGTGTGTGTATGTGGGTGTCCTACAACTGTACCTACAGTGATGTGTTGAGTCATTTTTTGGAGTATGGGAAGTCGTGAGCATTTTTTGTACTTGTAAAGGAAATATAGTGGAAACCCCACTTATTTAGCTTTGGTTAACCTTTCAGGTTCGATCCAATCCTTTCGTTGGTAAGGGTTTCCATAACGCCCGTAGGTGATGTTAGCTTATTTTGATATCATTGTGTATTAAAAAAATGGGGTGTTACACGTACCGTCAGCCATCACCAATACCAGGTTGCTGGCTTTGATACCAAATGTCAGGTGCGAGTCTTTCCGTGGGGTTTCTTCTGTAAATTGGGAAGAACGGCCAGAGGCGGGAAGGGTTTTAGAATGAGTAATGGGGGGAAAATGAGAGAATAGAGTTAGAGAGAAAGAATTGAGAAATGAGAGGGAAAGGAATTAGTGGAATAATCCTCACAAAATTCCCATATCCTCAACCTTCTGGTATTTATAGAGGGGTTACATGCTGGCACGACAGTTAGAGACTACCCAAGCATGCGCCTGGCGCCTTAAGGAATTTGAATTATTCCTTTACTGTTTTATTACATCAATGCCACTACTTAACTCTAATTATAATCATACCCTCGATTTATGACAGCCACCACCAGCCACCCCCAGCCAGCCATCGATCATCCCCACTAGTTGTTTTCTTTCACGACCATTAACTTTTAACCACGAGGTTAATTCTCATCAATTATCCACACACCAGGATATCCCTCTAACTGTATCACTCACAGCTATCAGGTGACCTAACTATCACCCTAACCCATTCATGGAAACTAATCTCATTCTCATGAATTACTCAATTGAGTTCTCATTACCCATCGATAAGATCTTAAATTCGCCCTCAACATCCATCTAATCCACTCAATTAGATCTAGCTGAATTGCCAGCCTCGCAACCAACACAACATTCCCCTAGGCACTACACTAGCAAGCATCATCTCTCATTGGAAATCACCCTAGCCACAATTGTGGAACTCACACTTCCACTCAATGCTGTAGGACTCATCCTCTTACTTAGGCATTTGCCATCACGTTGGCTTTTCCTAGGTGATACATCAGGTTGTAGTTGTAGTGTAATACCCCGAGAGGTTAGTATATATTGAGAATAGTGTAAGAAAGGAAACAACACCAGCTGGATACCTTTTGGGCTGAATGTAGGCAAAAAACTCCGAGGTTAAGTGTGCTTGAGCTGGGGAAGCTCAAGGATGGGTGACCCCCTAGGAAGTTCGCGTAGGCCCATTAGGATAAGTTGTTCCGGTCATTCCTATCGCTCGATGCGGGATGTTACAGAACATCTATTTACGTCGCTAGCTTAGCGATTCACTCTCATCTGATGAACAGACTTGGCAAGCTATTCTAGAAGACTCGAAGGTATGGTCATGAGTTGACAATTGGGAAGGGATCGAAAACCTTGATAACAATTTTCGGACGAAACGTTAAAAATATGAGCCTTAGGCCAAGAATTAAGGCAAACCATATTGATCGGGGCATGCCAAGAAAGTGTTCGGGAGACACCATATTGAGGAATTTGCTTCGGGAAATAGATTCTGAGTGAGCTATGAAGAGAAATTTCGGGGACGAAATTTATTTTAAGGGGGGGAGGATGTAATACCCCAAAATTTAATGTAAATGTTGAATGTTGCAATAAAGTGTTTATGAAAGTTTAGGGCTTAAGTGTAAATGGGAATGGTATTAGGACCCAAAAGCAAATATCATAACTTGTAGAAAAAGATAGCTGGTCTCCAACGAATGGGAATATTAGCAATGATGAATCCTTATCCTAGAAGCCATGTGTTGGAGAGATAGGATGGGTTGAAAATTTTCCTAAAGTCTTAAAGTGTTGTGGTTGTAATGATTAATCTTACACCAAAAGTCTTGGAATGGCTTAACTTGGAAGACTTAATTTAGAAGACTTGTATTGGCTTGCAAAAGAAGGATAATAGAGCTTATCCTAAAGCCATGCGAGGGAGTATTTGGAGGTTTAAGATCGATAGAAAGGAGAAGCTTGAATAGAAAGATAAAAATATTCAAAGGTTGTAATGATTGATTTTTATCCTAAAAGTCTAAATTTGGAGGATTAGGATTGGCTAGGATTTTCTTGCAAAGGAAGAATATGATAAGGCTTATCTTGAAAGTATATTTGGTGGCCTAGGATTGGAAGAAGTGGAGGCTTGCTTGAGAATATTGCAAAAATTTCAAAGTTGTGATGATTACCTGGGTGGAAAATAAGTAACTTGGAGGCCAAGTGAAATCTTGAGGATTTGGGAATTTAAAGGCTATATAAAGGGAAGGAGGTAAGGCCACGAGAAGCTAAGGAGAAAGGAAGCAAGAAATTGCAAGAAAAATAAAAAAAAAAACAAAGAAGAAAGAAAAGAGAGACCTGGCTGGAAAACTGTCAAAACATAAGGGAATTCAAAGAGTTAAGCCAATTTTCTTTCCATAGGGTTGTAGAGCGTGAAAAGAGGAGTCTGTAGGTTCAAACGGAGAGCAAATCGGAGTTAAAGTGAGCAAGTTATAGCATTTTTAATTTTGGGTTACAAAATCCGTAACAAGGAAGGGGGAGGCACGTGGCCAACCTTCCAGGGGCCCATGAGTGCGCGTCCAGCTTCTGTTTGTCCTCAAATTTTCACCGTTATTCTCCTAATTTAATTATCTACAATCCCCATGTAGAAATATTTAAGGATTGGTTCATCGAAATGCATAATTTCTGCAGAACAACCCCTAGTGCTCGAAATCGGGCTATAAACAGTGCTATCGAAGGGAAACGATCGAGGTGAGTGGTTTCTTGCATTATTTATGCTTCATATTGATCATTACTTGAACCATTTGTGTTGAATGTGGACATACTCACTTGCTCTCTTTGATTGGCATGTTACTTTACTTGTTTTATCACTTCATAGCATGTGGTTGTTTGTTGCAAGCTAGTGGCCGCCATGAGTGACTCGCGGAGTCACATATGCGTGTTTGAGGTGAGCATGGCGTACGCAGGGGTGATTGCAACACCCTGGCATGGCTTCCACAAAGGGGGTTTCACTTTGCATACTTGCATTTCATACATGATCTACTTCTTTCTTGAAACCATCTCACTTAGATGCCAATATCTAACTTGGGCCCAGGTATATTAGCATGCCAGGTACCCCGGAGACAAGCAGGAGAAAAGGCTACAAGGAGGCCGATGTTTAGTTTAACTCCATGTTGTTCATGTGTTATGGAACTTATGTAGCCTTTGGATTTATTTGAGACTTGTGTATCGCAATTGTATAAACATGGGTTATCTAAGGCTTCCATGATAAGGGTTTATTCGCTAGTTTGGGCGTGTGTTGCAGTTGTAACTTTAAGTAGCGAGTTCCATCTTTTGCATTTATTGCAAGTTGTATGCATTCTTGTACATATAAAGGAAATATAGTGGAAACCCATTTATTTTGATTTGATTAAGCTTGCAGGTTCGATCCAATGCTTTCGTTCGTAAGGGTTTCCATAACGCCCGTAGGAGATGTTAACTTATATTTGATATTATCGTGTATTTGGAAAAGTGGGGCGTTACATGTAGTCCTTTAGGAAGTTTATCTAGTGTTATTGCCTCATGTTCAACTTTTCTTGGCAGAACACCTCAAGTTTTAACCAATGTCACACTTGAAATTACCATCTTTGACCCTAGTTTCAGAGCAGCACTCATTCGAGTTGCACATCCCTACGCCAAGCAACCACATTCTAAACTTTGGATCTCTTTCTCAAAATTTTCCCGATTTGACTATCAGATCTCGCTGAACCCTCATATTAGTGGCATACACGACAATCAACAAGGCTTTACGTTCACAGTCCCTGAACTTCACACTCCCAACATTGTCATTATAGGTGTTACCACCTGGCAATCGATCCTGTGTCACCAACTAAAAATCCATCCAGTGCTACATGAGGATGTCTCCTCATTATCACATCGACACATTCAGGATTAACACTTGACTGTGCAACTGGACCCTTCACAGATTCCGCAACCATGCCATAGCCACAAGTTCAGCCTATCACCACTCACATCACAAGTTTAAAGATCCCTATACTTGAAACCCTTACATATTTCAGTATTCCCATCTCATGGTTGGCTTTCATCTCGTAAGTCTCGCCCTCCACGACACTTCACATAACATCCTAGGGTCATTTGCCAACTCTTCCAATCAACCTTACTTTCTCGCATTACTGCAAGGTCACATTGGGTCCATCATCCCAACATACTAGATCAACCTCGATCATCTCTAGCCACAAATGCGCTAGTATCCTTTAACAAGGAGTATCATCATGTATCTTGTCATCATATAACAAGATGTCACTCAACCGCTTCACAAGCCTTCAAACTGCCACGACAAGCTAGTGGCACTACCACGACACTTTAGTCCCCATGGAACTTAGGCCTAGACCAGACATAACCTACAGTGCACTCCAGGTCTTCTGTGTCTAATCGTCTCCACAACAGACTAGTTACTCTTCACAGAGGGTCGCGGTCCCTCATTATGAGCTAACCCATTAGCCACCTACCATCTGCATTCAATGGTCCCTATCATTAGACCCGTCACTGGTAGGCATCATTTGTAGCATTATACCCACTTTAGACCCGTTTCTCGTTCCTTGGGTTCCACTCTCTAGACATCCCGAGTCACCATACGACCTTAACATTCGTCGAATCTTTTCATCACCGCTTCACTAAAGCAAAGGGCTTAACCCCCACTTGGGCCTTTGTGCACTTTGCCAAACTTGGCCTCCATGCGCTTACCCAACTCATCCCTCGCAAAATTTAGTATTCATTCTCATCATAACTCATTACCCTGGTCCCACCGACCCTACTTTCTTTATCGAACCAGTTTCTAGGTAGCCTTTGCTCACATAGATGACTAAATTATTCTATACGTATAACTGATTCATTTCCCAACTCGCGATCTCTCAGCTACTCAACTGAGCTTGCTTTTTGATGCGAAGCTCCCAATCATCACGATACACGGGTTATTATCATTGATCATGCTACCATAATCCCTCAATCACCTTGACCTTCACAGAAAATTAATGGTCCTTCGAAACTTAGACCTTTACCAACATCATTCCTATGGTGCTGCTCCAGCTCTTCGGCATTTGATCGTCACCTGTAGTTCACTATGTTGATCCGTCCAATGGGTCACCTACCCTTATCGCGAGCCAACTCACTAGCATCAGATCCGTCACTGCGAGCCTTGCACCCGTAGCATTAAAGCCACGACAAAGACTCCTCGAGCTATGATGCACTACAAAAAAATTGAGTTTTAGCGGCGGTTTTTTTGTCATTTAGCGGCGGTTTTTGACCTCCGCTAAGTGTTTTAGCGGCGGTTTTTAGCAACCGCTGGAATAACCGCCGCAAAATGAAATTTTTTGCGACGGTTTTAAAATCGCCGTTAAATGCATAATTTCGCGGCGGTTTTGTTAAACTTAGCAGCAGTTTTAAATTTTAATATTTTTTATTTTTTTTATAAAATATTTTGATTTTAGCGGCAGTTTTAAAACCGCCGCTAAATCATATTTTAATTAAATAAAAAATAAAAATATTTTAGCGGCGGTTTTAAAACCGCCGCTATTTTAAAACTAGAAAAAAAAAATTTAATTTTGGCTGACCGCACCAGCACGCGGGCGCGGCCGCGCGCTCTGTTACAACCGCGCGCGCGCTGGCGCCAGCGCGCGGCCCCTCGTGAACGCGCGCGCGGGCGCTGGCGCACCCACTGGGTGCGCGAATTAATTCTAAACTCTGTTGCTCCCGAGTTTCGAACCCGAGTGGCCGGGATGCTCCTGCGCGCGCGTAACCACTTGATCCAGCAAGCTCCTTCAACATATACTCGCGCAAATAATATTTATAGTAAACAAGCCATATATATTTATATTATATTATACAATATAATTATAATATACATTATATATATATGTTTATATGTAATAAATAAATATATGATATATGATAAATAATAAATATTATATTTATATATTACATAAAAATAATATAAATATATCATAATATATAATTATTTTAATTAAAAAAAAACATATACGTTTTTTGTACTATTTTAATTAAAAAATTATTGTAATAAAATAAGAAATAGAATTAATAAAGTTAAAAAAATAATACAAATAAATAAATTCTTTTTGAATATAATATATTCAGATTTATTTTTTATTTTTTAATTAATGTATAATATATATTCAGATTATTTTAACTTTGTAATTATTAATTTTTTAATTATTATTAATTTAATTTTATGAATTCAGTTGGAGTCATTTTAATTTTTTATTTTTATTTTAATTATTTAATTTTTAATTTTTTTATATTTTAACGTGTTGGAGTCGTTTTTCATTTTTTTTTGTATTTTTAATTATTTAATTTAATTTATGCATAATATATGTTCAGATTTAATTTTTTAATTTGTAATTTTTTTACTTTTTATTTATTTAATTTTTTTATTAATAATATAATTTTTTTGTATTTTTTATTTAATGAATTTAGCGGCGGTTTCAAACCGTCGCAAAAATTAATTTATTTTTTATTTTTTAATTATTAATTTTTTTTTGTATTTTAGCGGCGATTTTCGAAAAATCGTCATTAAATTTAATTTTAATTTTTTTATTTAATGAATTTAGGGGCGGTTTTGAACTGCCGTAAAAATTAATTTTTTTTATTTTTTAATTCTTAATTTTTTTTTGTATTTTAGCTACGATTTTTTGAAAATCGTCGCTAAATTTAATTTTAATTTTTTTATTTAATGAATTTAGTGGCAGTTTTGAACCGCCGCAAAAATTAATTTTTTTATTTTTTAATCATTATTTTTTTTTTGTATTTTAGCGACGATTTTTCGAAAACTGCCTCTAAATGCTAAGAAAATCGCCGCTAAAAAATTGCCACAAAAAATCCTGTTTTTTTGTAGTGATGGTTCCACCTCCATCTAACAAAAGCAACCTCATTAGGTTGTTCTTGGCCTGATAACCTCAGGCTCACTCCATGAGCCTCATTTCTCAAGACTTTATATCTCTTACAACCTATGAGGATCCCAAACCATTCCAACTCTTAAAGCCTTATGATCTTGCCCCACGATATCATACTTCACGACTCTTCAACCAAAATCTAAAAGACCTATCTTTCCATAACCATGGATCCAAGCTAAAGCTTAAGCCCATCCATTTCTTAACGACCCGACTAGCATTGATCTCTCAACCCATAACCCTTATGTTGGGTCTAGCTCAAGTTCCGACACCCATTGTCCGAAGCACATACTATCACCCTCTAGGTGAGTTGAGACCTCACGTCTCTCCTTGCAAACCCCACGTATGCATACAATCACTACGCCCAACTTGGCCTTCACACATGCCTTACTCGGGCTCCCAAGACTTTGGAATTATAACCCGGAGCCTCTACATCACTCACCTCACCCCTCGTCCACTTGGGCATTTGCAATTGGCATCTCCTTGCGTGCACAACCCATAGATGTCCAGTTGGCACACTCTCACAGCCCTTAGCCCACATAACCCGTTCATACCCTTCATTGGGTGACCTCCTCATCACCCAACAATGATCTTATGACCTTAGGCGTCCTCCTCGACCCCAAGCATCACAATGAGGGTCTATTCATCCCTCATCTCTCGTGACCTTAGGCGTCTCACCTGACCCCAAGCATCACAATGAGGATTTGATTGGCCTTTTATCCATCAACACATGAACAGTTTCTAGGCCCTTCACAATATGGATTGCTAATCATATGGCTTTCGCACGCACATTAATACATGCCTAACTCATTTATTCTCAATCTGGATTCCTCTGAATCTCAACTTGACTCGCTAGGGATTTTTCATCTCATACAAACGACCGCTAGGGTCCATTTGCCACACACCTATCCTTCCTTAGGATAGACCTCAATTGATCTTAAAACCAACTAGGGTCTACTCATATCCTAGGCACATCCCCTCCAGGGTCATCATAACGATACGATCACATCGCCACAAACATCTAGCATGTGTACATTGTACACGACTCCCCTCGAAATCCTTCCAAAAGCTACTTACATCATGCCTATACTGGTCATGACATGTATATGCATTACATGCACGCTCCACTCAGAGCTTCATTGCAAGTAACCTTACTCCCTTCCTAGAGCTCGTCACATGGCCTGTTAACGACTCATTTCCTCGAGCTTCAAGCTAACTCCCACATTAGCCCACTCTATCCCAAGTGCACAAGCCTTATCACACCATTTCTAAGGGAAAACCCTATTCCCTCTAACATGCTTGGTCAATTTCTGAACATAGGGATGCTCCACTAATCCCCTCTTGGATTTGTTATGCCACGGGCTCTTCTTGCCCCAACATGACTCTTATTATGACTCAGCTTCGTGTCCCTACACAAGGCTCAACACTTCAACCTTAAGGAATTCTCATCCTTAGAACACTTCATATCCCCCAAATTCCCACATTCGGGTTTTCTTGACACTAACACCCATACTTAGGTTTTCGGTTCTTCATTGCCCCGACCTGTATACCACTTATGGGTACATCATCTCAACCCATGGTATTTACCTATTCTTGGAGCAGGAATATCTGAGCATACCTTTCAAACCATTACCGGCCATAATGCCTCGACCCAATCCCATAAGGTCCTCGAACCACATGTCTTACATTTGAGGCCATCGAATCAATCTCACATCCAACCTCGAGATTACAAACAACCGTTCTCGACCCTAACTCAACAGCTAGGACATTCCAACTTACATCCAAATTATGCCAGACATCCTCAACTCATAACTATGGCAATTTTGCTCGCATCAATCACTTAATCGACCATACATAACACCATTAATGCGCTAGCTTTCCCCACTCATATTGCTAGCCATGCTCTGATACTAACTATGACGATCCGCTCCCACCTACGGGCGCTACCAGTGAATAATCAACCGAATTACTCACACAACAAACCATTAATGAAGAGATGAACTATGTTTCAAAGAGAAACTCCCTAGGTGGGGACTAGGCTTCGTCCTTCTCTTCGCTCTACTCGAGGAATCAGTCCCAAAACATTAAAAAGAAGCACAATAGACGGGACCTAAAATCAGAGTGAGCTTCATCTTTCTTCAGCTCGTCTCACAACAAGCCAAAGGTGACCCAGGTACAAAACATCATATCAAAATTTCGCTGAGTACTGGAGATTTATGGGAAATTCATTTTCGATCCTTACACAATCTGAAAACTAGGCTCCACCAGACCAAGCCACATACAACAAAAAATTTGCACAATCACCAATACACTATGATGATTATAACCAACTAGATACATCTAGTGCCCAACAATACATACATTCAATACACATTGATATATATACATAAATATATGCAGCATACAAAATTCGGGCAACAACGCTAGTTGCCACTTCATCCTCTCAACATAATCCCTGCTTGCATTTGGACTCGCAACATCTACAACATGAGGTAAAACCTCATGAGTCACATTGACTCAGTAAGGGTGCAAATGAATGTAAACAAGATAATATATGAGATGTAACGACAAGTAAGTATGCATGAATGGCGAGACATCACTACCTCTCGAACCCACTTGTTCGAGGCATTAACCTCTCATATTACCCCTAGCATGCATCCAGTCTCTCTCATGGCCATAGGACTCCACTAGACCACCTATAGAACATGCATGACACACAACTGCACACAACATATATTAATCAAAGTTTACCGAACATTCACAAGGCCACCCACCCTTGGGGCCATTCCTTACCTGGCTTAAAGCTTTCTCTTTGCCATGAGCGAGAATGCCTGCCTGAACTCCGAGCTTTTCTAGGATCACTGCCTCCCCGGTTAAACCTAGATGCAACCACACAGAAACCCAATATACCAAAAATTAACTAAGGCCTATGTTTTTGCCATATCTCGCAAAAATCCAACCAATGGTTTAATCCAACATCGCTTATTCCACATTATCTCACATAATGTAAATAACTCGAAAAGAATTAAATTAACTTACCTTACTTATCAAGAGGAGAAATCTGGCCAAACTCCCACACCAACGTCGCCTCCTTGGCTGCCACCTCGAGCCCAAATTTCATTTTTGAGTCTCTAGCATGCTCCTCGAGCCTCAAATTAATTTTCAGAACTTTCTCTGATTTTTCTAATATTTTTTTGGCATTTTGGCCCATTTTTCCAAATTCTTCTTTATTTTCTTTTCTTTTTTTTTCTTTCTCCTTCCTTCTTCATCTTCTTCACCGTGCCCGCACAGCCTACGTGCAGCTGCTCCATCGGCCAGCCACCACCTCTGCAAGCCACTACTCGTTACTGTGCGACCACAACCATCGACCGCCAGCACTGCGGCCTCTTGCGCCTCCAGCTGCTGCCCCTACCACCTCTATAACCAGCAACCATTGCCGGCCAATTGTTCGCCTCTGCTTCAGCCTCCGCCACTAGCCACCATCACCAGCGCTTCAAGCGATCGCCACTGCCTCCAACTTCCATTGCTGTTGTCGCCGGCCGTTGCTCGCTCCTCTGACCAGCCACGATCGACCAACCATCGGTCGTCTCCAAGCTCTTTCTCTCTCTCTTTCTTCCATTGCTCTTCTCGAGCTCTCAAATGAAGAAACTCATTTTCAAAATTAGATGGGTACTGTAGATAGCTTGGCCCCCCAATCCACTATATATATATTACACATTTAACCTCCCCAATTCTGTTTAATTCCACTTAGGAATTTTATTAATTTCACTTGAACCCTCTAAGGCCCCAATTAATTACCATTAAGCCACTCATAACTTGATTTCTCTGATAATTAATAACCGGCAATTACTCGATAAGATTGATTTCATCCCGATGCCTGTACATGACCATTATTCCACCTGAATATGCTTTAGGATTGCCTTACTCACAAAATCGGACCACCCTTAAGGTCGCCTCGACTTCTCGGAGGTCCCTTACGACCATTCGGTACCATCACCAATTCAGGCTTTTACAGAAATTATTTCAAAAACTATTCCTGGTCTAATTTCTTTCAGCGTCATTAGCCTCACCTCAAGATGCTTGCCAATCTCGTGCCCTCTTCCCCAGACATCCAAGTCCCGGGACATTCCCTACCGTCAATTCGGTGATTTTATTAATTAATTTCTTGAAATCGACTTTCAAGCTTCCCAGACCACTCGAGGTCTTTTCAAAATAAGTGAAAACCTTATATTTTCCAACACCATATAATACTGGGTATTACAATGATTATTGTCAAAAAACATGGATCTATTTTTTGTAGGAGAAATCTTGTAATACTCAAAACTTTTGGGTTACTTTTAAAATAAGAATATGGAAAGAAATACGAAGATTCAAAGGAATCGGTATCAGAATAACCTAAGAAAATGACCTAATAAGCCAAAGGGAATGCCCGAGAACCTAGATACCTAAAAAAATAGGTATGTTCCTAATAAACATCTCAAGATATGATTTATGACATTGAAAGAAATCTGATTAGAGACAGTTTTTGGTACAATTTCGGATTAGGCTAAAAAATCGAATTGATGTAAGGGGTTTCCAAAAAGTCAACGAAACCCTTAAAAGAATCGTAATTTTGGGCCAAAGTGTAATTTTTAAAAATTCTCGAGGGAGATCGAAACGACATTATCTTTGAAACTTCGGGGAGGGGGGGGTCAAATGAGAAGTTAGAACATAAGGGACTTAATGAAAGTGATGAAAAGACCAAGGGCTTCACGAAAAGGGCTGAAATGAAATTTTTAAAGTTAAGAAGGGTAAAAGTAAAATTTTGCAAAGTTTAGGCAGCCATGGCCGACCAAGCTTTTGGCCACCCATCCTATCATCACTTTCAGCCACAAGAGGCTCGAGGAAGTGGGCTAAGGGACCTCAGAGTTTGTCCTAGACCTATCCATGGTCGACAAAAAGGGAGTAAAATGGCCGAAATTACAGATAAAAGTGGCCAAAAGTTTGGCCACTGTAATCAAATTTTGGGGGCCATTTTCATGGGTTTTGGACTGATCTAGGGCAAGAGAAGACGTTAGTGGCCTTGGATGAAGTGAGATTCATCGTTTGGAGGCTCGGTTTTGAGTATACAAGGAGCTCGAAGTGGCAAAAAATTTTCAAAGTTGAAGCTTGAAATCGAGCACGTTAAAGGGAAAATCGAGTAACAAGGATAAGGGGCTATTGATCCTTCAGTGAGGTAAAGGGTTTTTGGAAAATTTGGAGAGCTTTTGTGTACCATAGAATGAGTATTAAAGCCTTGCCAGAAACCTAAGCAAACGGTTTGGCTGAGCTTGAAACTGGCCTGTTGGGGCACTTGTGGACCTCCTTTCGAGCATCCAAAACTGCCATTGGGATCAACTTGAAGGGATCTTCAAGGACGTGTGGCTGGTTTCATCGCCGGCGCAGGAGAAGATGACAGACGCGTGGGTTACACGCGCAGCCACTCGCCTAGTTGCATGCGGGCGCGTGGGGCTCAACTAAATTCCGTAATTTGTTATAAATTTCTTAGAGAAATATTTTAGGAATTTTTGTGGAAAATTATTTGGGAAAATGTTTAAGTAGGTATTTATTTTGGAATATAAGTGAAGAAAGATTGGAGAAAAATAGAGAAAAATAAACATAAATTAAGGAAAAATAAGGTTTAATATTTATTTGAATAAATATGATGAATAGGGTGTTTAGTGGCTCAAAACTAAGTGATTGTGCGAATTTTGAGGATTAACACGCAAATCGAGGCAATGCACATTTTTCGTGTTTTGAATCTTAATTTGAAGGTGAGTGGTTTTCTCCAAAGGCTTATATATGATATGAATTATCTATGTTGAGCATGATAGTCATGAAAGTGACTAAGTTATATGGGCATTTTGTCATACCTATGCATGTATCGTTGCATCGTTATTCATGATATTATTGGCATATTGATACTTGTGTCGGGATGGGATGTCGCTCTGATAGTGTAGCCGTAATTCCCCAACGGCAATGGAGGGAATAACGTTAGGATTATCCTGAAAGTAGGTGGGAATTTTACCTAGGGTTTCATGCCGAGACAATGGGCCAAGGAAGTTACAGTAAGGCATATGTTTGTTCATGTCCATGCATCACTCATTCATAATTATTATAACCCTCAGAAAATTCATCTTCTAATATTGAACATTTGTTCCTAGAATATTCCACGTTCCAGGTGAGACGAGCGGCCGAAAGGGCAAAGGAGTGATTGAGGCATGATCGTGATAGAAGCTTTGTGGGCCCTATGCAGGGCTAAGTACCAATCATTTCAATCAATTTTGTTATATGTTTTGAATAGTCATTGTAATGATATGTTGGGAAAATGATATGTATGAACCCGTGTATGTTATGTTTTTTTTTAAGTTTCTAATCTTGTTTCCACTTAGGTTTAAGTATTTCATTTCCTTAGTTTATTTTGGGAGTGTTATTCTTATATGAATGTGTTGAGGATTTTAGCTTGATTCATGTATGTAAAAAAAAAAAATCCTAGCATATAATGTAACGCCCTAAAGAGGCTAGGGTGTTACAGTTGGTATCAGAGCAAACTTTATTTGGAGACTTAGATGAGATTATTAGGGATCTATGAACTCGAGGATTAGAAAACCAGGATAAGAAGTCTGATTCATTGATGAAATGCCAGAATGGAAGGAGACTACCTCAAACAATTTTGGGTGACTCACTAGACAAATCGATGGGTCGATAGTGAATCGGTAACAGAAGACATCTTCGGCCGCCTTAATGTTCTCTTGGGTATCTTAAGGGACGTGCCGCCCAGCAGTTACGTACGACCAAGCCTGATACATGCCCAGGTGGAGTTCCTGATCAATCACTTGGAAGGTGATTGAAGAGCCCTAGCTGAAGGGATCTGCCATGAAAGCAATCATGTGTCCTTATATCTCTATTGTCAGCAATTCTGCAATGATACCGCCCTTATTTACGAAGAGGCTATAATAGAAGATGAAGAAAATTTAGACTTAGATGGGGAATGGGACGGCAACGAGGTAGCCATGGCCGATGAGATGGGCATTGACAACTTTAGCTCAGATGATAAGGGGGATGGGGCAACGGTACTCGATGACTTTGATGGACCAAAGGTCGAGTCTGGAGATGATGCGTCGGACGATGATGCTTGGATTTGGAAGTCAGCCAATTCATAGAAGAAGTCTCAGACAACTTTTTATGTAGTAGTGTGTCAATTGTGTGTTTTGTTGTTTGCTTCCTTTAGCAATGTCGTATGTCAAACTCAAGGATATGAAGAAATGAAATCCCCTTTTTGAAAAAGAAATTCTCGTAGAATGAGATGTTGTCTTTTTTTTTTTTTTCAGATGGTGACTACGAGACGACAAAGGAACAAGACTCCCGTAACCCTTAATCGGGAAATTGAGGATGTCAGAGATAACAGGAACCGCCACCATAGTCACATCGGTAGTAGTGGGGAACATGAAACGGAGTTTGCAATCCCCGAATGACAATTAGACCGAATGGAAAGGGTCATGGAGAATCTCTTG
This sequence comes from Diospyros lotus, assembly GCF_014633365.1. Lineage (NCBI taxonomy): Eukaryota > Viridiplantae > Streptophyta > Magnoliopsida > Ericales > Ebenaceae > Diospyros > Diospyros lotus. The sequence goes on along the minus strand of NC_068352.1, from coordinate 6,966,030 downwards.
ACCTATGTAACTCGAGGAGAACCAGCTAGGCACACTAATAATGTGCTAGAACAATATCGGAGGCAGCGACTGCCTATATTTAAAGGAAGACCTAGTGACGATCCCAGCATGGCCGAGTACTGGTTGGAGCAAACGGAGAAGTTACTTTGACATTTACAATACAACGATCAAGATAAGGTGAATTGTGCCACATTTATGCTGGAAGAAGAAGCCAGAAGATGGTGCCAGACGACAGAGCGAACTCTATAGTAAGCTCTGCAACGATCCCACTCAAAGCAATGGTCGGAATCCAGTGAGGCTCCAATAACGGTAATAACCTGGGAAGCATTCAAGGAAGCCTTCGACGCTAAGTATTTCCCTATGAGCTGGAGCTAGGAAAAGAATTTGGAGTTTATGAACCTGAAACAGACTGGGGAGATGTCAGTGACCCAGTATGATATAAAATTTATCGAGCTCATCAAATACGTACCAATGTACGACACAGACGAATGGCAAAAGGCATAAAAGTTCCTGTCAAGACTTCGAATGGAACTACAGCAGACCTTAAGTACCTGGTCTGTTGACTCATATGATGAAGCCTTGTATAGGGCTTTGATAACAGAGAGAAACCTCCTGAGGGTGAAGCTGATAAAGTCTGAAAAGATGAAGGGGAGCATAGAGCAGAAATCAGGAAGTAAGAATTTCCAAGGTAGCAAACAATGCCACAAATGCAAGAAGAGCCACCTGGGAAGAAAATGCTTGGTTGGGACGTCTAGTTGTTATTTATGCGAAGAAAAGGGGCACATAAAGAGAAATTGTCCCAAAGGAAAAGCAACGCCTCCAGTGAAAGGCCCGGTGAAGGTTGCATGCTTCCAGTGCGAGCAGTCGGGACACTATGCAAGGAACTGTCCGAAGAGGCCAAGGATCGAGCAACCAGATGGGCTAGCCGAAAGGGCAGGAGAGGTTCATGGGACTCGTCAAGGACGCGTCTACAACCTCACAAAGGAAAATGTGGGGACAGATCCAAGAGTTGTTCAATGTACACTCTTTATATTAGAAACCCCTGTACATACATTGATGACCCTGGAGAAACACATTCATTCATGTCTCATGCATTGGCTGAGAGTTTGGGAGTAGAAATCAAAATTATTAAACTTCCGATGATGATTTTGATGCCCATGGATAAAAGTACGAAGTCCTTAGAAATAATAGAAGAATGCAAAATTAGTGTAAGTAATGTTCGATTTAAGGTCGATCTAATTTTGTTAGAAGTATATGACTTCGACATAATCTTAGGGATGATTTCCTGTCCAAATATGACGCTAAGATAGATTGTCGAAGAAAAATAATGACTATAAGGAAACCCGAAGGAGGGTGGGTTAAATTTCGGGGGTAGGGCGACCCCAAGATTAGAAAAATGATTTCGGCCATGAAGGTAGTAAAATTGATGAGTCAGGGAGCTCATGGAAATATAACCTATGCTCGGTTGGAAAAGAAAGAGCTACCAAAGCTCAATGAGATGCAAGTGGTGAAAGAATATGAGGACGTGTTTCCCGAAGAATTGTCGGGACTATCGCCATCTCGAGAGATCGAGTTCTTGAATGAGCTAGTGCCAGGGACCCAACCAATATCAATTCCACCATACCGGATGGCTCCGACAGAGATGAAGGAGTTAAAGAGTCAACTGCAAGAATTGACCGATAAAGGATTCATCAGGCCAAGTACATTGCCATGGGGTACGCTAGTACTATTTGTAAAGAAAAATGATGGTAGCCTAAGAATGTGTATTGACTACCGTCAACTAAATAAGGTCACAATAAAGAATAAGTATCTGTTTCCAAGGATAGATGAGTTCTTTGATCAGCTATGAGGAGCAAAAGTATTCTCAAAGATCGATATGAGATCCGGATACTATCAGTTGAGAATTAAGCTAGAAGATATCCCAAAGACGACATTTCAGTTAAGGTATGGCCACTTTGAGTATTTCGTGATGCTGTTTGGATTGACGAACGCTCCAGTAGGGTTTATGGACCTCATGAATAGGGTATTTAGACCCTACTTAGATCGATTCATGATCTTGTTTATAGATGATATATTAGTGTACTCCTTAAGTGAGATTGAAGGTGAGGAGCATTTAAGAATAGTGCTAGAAACTCTTAGGAAACATCAATTATATGCCAAGTTCTCGAAGTGCGAATTTTGGCTACCTCAAGTTGCATTCTTGGGTCATGTGATATTGACTAAAGGGATTTTGGTGGATCTAACCAAGATCAAAGCTGATCAAGGATGGAAACAACTGATTAATGTAACGGAGGTACGAAGTTTTCTAGGATTAACAGGTTGCTATCGAAGGTTCGTAGAAGGATTTTCGAAGTTAGCTGCACCCCTAACTAAGCTCTTGTAGAAGAAAGTCAGCTATGAATGGATAGCTAGATGCGAGGAAAGTTTTCAGGAACTTAAGGCTAGACTAACTTCAGAACCAGTCTTAGCTACGTCGGACGGGCTGGGAGGATTCGTTGTGTATACGGATGCCTCAAGGATAGGCCTAGGCTGTGTATTGATGCAACATGGCCGAGTGATCGCTTATGAATAACGACCGTTGAAAAGGCATGAGGTAAACTATCCAACGAATGATTTGGGATTGGCAACCATAATACATACTCTGAAGCTATGGAGACACTACCTATATGGTGAAATATTTGAGGTGTTCACAAACTACAAGAGCCTGAAGTATGTGTTCTTGCAAAAGGAGTTGAACCTCAGGTAGCGACGGTGGATGGAGTTTCTCAAGGACTACGACTGCACCATTCAGTATCACCCAAGGGCGACGTACCAATGTGGTGGCTGACGCTTTGAGTAGGACATGTTTATTTCTATGGCCAGGTTGATGGCCCGTGAGTGGAAAATGTTGGAGGCTTTTAGCTAACTGTCGGTGAGTATAGTACTGAAAGAATCATCCGTCCTTATTGTTGGCATGGTAGTTCAACTGGATTTGGTGAACGAAATACAAGAGGGGTATGTGGATGTTAACTGAACCCATCTATGGGTAGATGAACATGGCCTGCCCATGAAACCTGAATTTGAGATGCATGAGGGCATACTCAGATTTCGAGGAAGAATATACGTGCCAAATCAAAAGGACTTGAGGCAAAGAATCTTGAACGAAGCCCACGATGCTCAATATACAATACACTCAAGAGCCACGAAAATGTACAGAGACCTTTGAGAAATCTATTGGTAGTCGGGAATGAAAACAAGTGTGGCAAGAAAGGTGACTCAGTGCAACACTTGCCAGAGAGTAAAGATCGAGCATCAGAATCCAACAGAGCTCATGAAACCCTTAGATATTCCCGAATGGAAATGGGAACATGTCACGATGGATTTTGTGACAGGGCTTCCTAAGAGTCAAAGAGGCAACGATGCCATTTGGGTTGTCGTAGACCGACTAACGAAATCGGCACACTTTTTTCCTACGCGGATGGGTAAGTCAATTCAGAAGCTTGCGGAGCAGTACATTGGAGAGATAATTATACTTCATGGCACGCTAGTAAGCATAGTCTCTGATGGGGACTCGGGATTTACCTCAAGATTTTGGGGAAGCTTACTAGAGTGCATTGGGAGTTAACTGAATCTTAGTACAGCCTACCACCCACAGAATGATGGACAGTCAGAGAGGACCATTTAGACACTAGAGGATATGTTAAGATCTTGTACCCTAGACTTCAAGGGTAGCTGGGAAGAACACCTATCATTGGTAGAGTTTTCTTATAACAACGGCTATCACAACAGTATATGAATGACACCTTACGAGGTTATGTATGGGAGGAAATGTTGCTCGCCTATTTGTTAGACTGAGGTAGGAGAGGGACAAATATTGGGGCCCGAGATGGTATAACAAACTACAAAGAAGATTTGGAAGATTCGAGAAAGAATCCGAATTGCGCAAAGTCGACAGAAGTCTTATGATGACAAAAAGAGACAAGATTTGGAATTTCAGATCGGAGATCATGTGTACCTAAAAGTGTCATCTCAGCATTTGGCAACTCGAGGAAAGAAAAAAGGGAAATTGAGACCTCGATTTATAAGACCCTATCCGATAATAGGGCAAGTTAGACTGTTGGCTTATCGTTTAGAGCTTCCTCCAAGCTTGTCCAACATCCATGATGTTTTCCATGTATCTCAACTTCGAAGGCATATACCAGACCTGACCCAGGAAATTCGAGTAGAAGTAATTGAGCTAAGAGACAATTTGACTTATCTAGAGTCGCCTAAACAGATCTTGGATCATCACAACCAAGCCTTGAGGAATAAAGTCATTTCATTGATAAAGATTCAATGGAGAAATCACATTGAGGAAGAAGCTACGTGAGAACTTGAGGATACAATTAGAAAAAAATATCCCCAATTGTTCGAGGAAACGCAAATAGAATAGCAAATTTTTGTGGTTTTCTAAGGCATGTTATTAGAAATTTTGTGAAATGAAAAGATGATTGTGAATAGAATATTTATTTTAATGATGATGTAAACAATTCTTGGTATATGTGCTTGATTGGTAGAAGTTACAACGAGAAATTCTGGGAAAAGATACAACATGTCTAGTAGGCATTTAATGATGCGAATTTGGGAGATTAGTAATAAATGTATGGCTAAGGCATTATAATTGCAAGTTGTTCACCAAATACGGATAAATTAGTCGAGCAAAAGCAAAAATTTCGAGGATAAAATTTTCTTAAGGGGGAGAGAATGTAATGTTAGTGTAGGTGCTTTAAACCCAATCAGATTGGGCATGTTGTATACTGACAATTGTAATCATGTTTATTATTGAATAAGGAGTTATTCAATCTCACAAGAAGTCATTCTATTAGTTTTTTGTTATTATTATAATGACCAAATGAAACTAGATAGAAGTCCATATGATGTATACTATGATTAATCTATAAAAATGTGAGATGATGCATCACAGTTTCTAGACATCTTTTAATGTCCCAAGTCGTAGCAATGTCAATAATGGACATTAACAATTGTGGTAAGACTTGTATGTGCTATATTTTTTCTATCTAATAGCAATGGGGGTCTCACACCCATAGGTATGGAGATGCCTAGACAAGTACATAGGCGACTAATATTGGAGAACGTGTCACTGGACATGACTTGCCATGAGAATCTATTTTGGCTATATGTCGATGATATTCTCATATGAGATGGGTGTAACTAATCCTTGGACCCGAGGTTGTCACGGTCATCTCATAAGAAGACCGGTATGCTTTGACATCGTTTCGATAGGCCTAGATAAAGGCTGCACGTGAACAATCGTTGGGCATATCACGAGGCTTATGGAGATGGGTGTATAACCAAGATGAGACTCGTCTATCTCTTGATAGATGATGGTGTATCTAAGGTGCATTTGATGGATATTCACTTTAAATCCATAGCCATGGTGAAAGAGATCAATAAGGAGTTATTGATTCACTTTCTATTAAGTGAAGATATACAGATGACCGAAGAAAAACTCATGTGATCATAATCAAGCAACACATTGCCAGACTTGAGATCACATAAGATACATTGACGAGATGATCGAATTACACGGTAACCATGCTTGTGAAAAGTTATTTGCGGATTATGAATCCTTCTGAATAATTGGGTAGGCATGACGCCTTGCTAGAGGCCAATCTAGTCTTATGTGTTCGTACCGACACATTGCCAACATATTCGGAAGCCTAATGAGTCATACGCAAAATGTATGGTCCCTAGCTTAAATCAGGAGAGCAGACGTATGGTTAAGTGGGACACTTCGACAAGAAGTTGTACCGTCGTAGGTTCTCACGGAAAAAGAACAAAGGAATGTAATGATGTCAATATGACGAGGGGTCATCAAAATGGAAAGAGTTTTCTAAAATGACAATTGATTAAATTAGGAAGGAGTTTCTAATTTAATAATTTTCTATTTGTTAGAGTGACAAATAGGAAATAAAATATATTTGGGATTAAGTTAATATTTGGACTAAATTGGATTTGGGCCAAATATTAAATATTAAATATTATATTTGGACTAAATTAGATTTGGGCCAAATATTAAAATAAATATTATATTTAGGCTTGAATTAGATTTGGGACAAAATATTTTATTTAAACTTATAATTAGAATTGGGCCGCTTAATTAAGTTTCTAGTTGTACTAGAATAAACCCATTTAATTAAGTTCCTAATTGGACTGAATTAAATGGGCCATCCCATATTCAATAGGGTTTAAGAAATCCTAGAGCTCCTTATAAATATCCCTTTATGGGTTGCCCAAAAGACATAAGAGTGATTATTTTGTGTGATTTTTCAAGAGTTGAAAACGATTGCCATTCACTCTTCCCCGTTTCTTTTTGGCATCAATTTGAAACGTGAATGTTCTTTTCAGTCCATACACAAGCCACAAAAAGGAGAATGAGCTACCACTCCTATTCAGCTCTCCTTGCCAACAGACGCGTGCTGCGTATCATGAGTTAGAGGCCGGGATCAGGGTAAGATTTAAAAATTTTGAACTACGCTGCTTGCCCCGTACCGATCTTACTTTACTTTCATGTAATATCCAGAACTTTTGGGTTACTTTTAAAATAAGAATATGGAAAGAAAAACGAAGATTCAAAGGAATCGGTATCAGAATAACCCGAGAAAATGATCGAATCAGCCAGAGGGGGAATGCCCAGGAACCTAGATACCTAAAGAAATAGGTATGTTCCAAACAAACATCTCAAGATATGATTTATGACATTAAAAGAAATCGGATCAGAGATAATTTTCGATCAAGCTGAAAAATCGAATTGATGTAAGGGGTTTCGAAAAAGTCAACGGAACCCTTAAAAGAGTCAAATTTGGCCTGATAAACAACCCTTAAGTGGTCTCGGGATGAAACAAAAGGGTTTTGCAATCAAAGCGTAATTCCGGGCCAAAGTGTAATTTTTAAAAATTCCCAAGGGAGGTCGAAATGACATTATTTCTGAAACTTCGTGGGGGGGGGGGTCAAATGAGAAGTTAGAACATGAAGGGATCAATGAAAGTGATGAAAAGACCAGGGGCTTAACGGAAAGGGCAGAAATGAAATTTCTAAAGTTAAAAGGGGCAAAACTGAAATTTTGCAAAGTTTGGGCAGCCATGGCCGACCAAGCTCTCGGCCACCCATCCTATCATCGCTTTTAGCCATGGGAGGCTCGAGGAAGTGGGCTAAGGGAACTCATATTTGGCTTGGATCGATCCATGGCCGACAAAAGAGAGCAAAATGGTCAGAATTACGGCTAAAAGTGGCCGAAAGTTTGGCCACTGGAATCAAGTTTTGGGGGTCATTTTCAGGGGCTTTAAACTAATCTAGGGCAAGAAAAGATGTTAGTGGCCTTGGATGAAGTGAGATTCCTCGTTTGGAGGCTCGATTTTGTGGAAAAATATTTGGGAAAATGTTTATATAGGTTTTTATTTTGGAATATATGTTAAGAAAGATCGGAGAAAAATAGAAATAAATTGAGGAAAAATAGGGTTTAATACTTATTTGAATAAATATGATGAATAGGGTGCTTGGTGGCTCAAACCTATGTGATTGTGCGACTTTGAAGGATTAACACGCAAATCGAGGCAATGCACACTTTTCGAGGTATTTTGAAACTTAATTTGAAGGTGAGTGGTTTTCTCCAAAAGCTTATATATGATACGAATTGACTATGTTGAGCATGATAGTCACGAAAGTGGCTAAGTTATATGAGCATTTTGTCATACCTATGCATGTATCGTTGCATCATTATTCAAGATGTTTCATTGGCATGATATTATTGGCATATCGATACTTGTGTTGGGATGAGATGTCACCCTGATAGTGTAGCCATAATTTTCCAATGGAAATTGAGGGAACAACGTTAAGATTATCTTAAAAGTAGGTCGTGATTCTGCCTAGGGTTCGGTGCCGAGCCTGTGGACTAGGGAAGTTATATTAGGGTATATGTTTGTTCATGTCCATGCATCACTCATTCATAATTATTATAACCCTCTCTTAAAAGATTCATCTTCTAATGTTGGACATCTGTCCCTAGAATATTTCACGTTCCAGGCGAGACAAGCAGCCGGAAGGGCAAATGAGTGATTGAGGCATGATCGTGATAGAAGTTTCGTGGGCCCTATGCAGGGCTAAGTACCAGTCATTTCAGTCAATTATGTTATATGTTTTGAATAGTCATTATAATGATATGCTGGGAAAACGATATGTATGAACCCGTGTATGTTATGGTTTTTTTTAAGGTTCTGATCTTGTTTCCGCTTAGGTTTAAGTATTTATTTCCCTTAGTCTATTTTGGGAGTGTTATTCTTATTGAATGTGTTGAGGATTTTAGCTTGATTCATGTATGTACAAAAAAAAAAAAAAAATCCTAGCATATAATGCAATGCCCTGAAAAGGCTGGGGCGTTACAAATCTAAAGCCTTCACAACCTTTAAAAGCTTCAAAGCCCAAGTAGAGAATGAAGTTGGGAGAGCCATTCAAACGCTCCAGACTGATTATGGTGGAGAATATGTAACATCCTGCATCGAGCGATATGAAAGACCGGATTAGCTTACCTTAATGAGCCTACGCGAACTTTCCAGGGGTCACCCATCCTTGAGCTACCCTAGCTCAAGCATGCTTAATTCGAGAGTTCTTTATCCATATTCAGCTCAAAAGGTATCCAGTTGGTGTTTTTCCTTTTTTACTATCCTCGATATATATAGTAGCTTCTCTAGAGTCCTTTCTTGGACCTGACCTCAGGCTCTCGGGGTATTACAAAATATGTCACAAGAATTTGCAATTTTTTGTGATGAGCATGGTATTAGAAAGTAACTGGCAGCAGCCTACACACCACAACAAAACGGTGCAGCGGAAAAAAAGAACCGAACTATCTTAAATATGGCGGGAAGCATGCTGGCAAATAGGAGAGTTCCAAAGAATTTCTAGCCAAAAGTAATGAATTGGAGTTCTCATGTTTTGAATTGAAGTTTTACATTTGCTGTTTAAAACATGACTCCTAAAGAAGCTTGGAATGGATGAAAGCCTAATGTTGACCTCTTCAAAGTCTTTAGGTGCATTGCATATGCACATATTCCAGATGAGAAGAGAAAGAAGTTAGATGACAAAGGCGAAAAATATGTCTTTCTTGGGATTAGTAAACAATCTAAAGCCTACAAATTGTTTAATCTCATCACAGGGAAGATTATCATCAATCGAGATGTTGTTTTTGATGAAGAAAATACATGGAATTGGATTGAAAATGATGTAGGGTAGCAGCAAATACTTGTGAATTTTAAAGTGAAATAAGCAGAAATATAGGAGCAATCTACTCTTCCTAATATTCCTCCATTTGTGCAAACAAACCAACACCTGCAACAGCTAATTGATGTCAACGAAGCTCAGGCAGTAAGTGAAAGCTCTTGATCTCAAACGAATCAGAAAGAGGCCTGCTTGGATGACTGATTATGAGGTTAGTAGCGATCCATCTGATGATAGTCTAGTTAATTTTCCCCTACTAGCATATTGTGATCCTATAACATTCCAAGAGGCTATGAAAGATTCGAAATGGAAAAAAGCCATGGATGGAGAAATTAGGTCTATCGAGAAAAACAATACATAAGAGCTATCAGAACTTCTGAAAGGGCAAAAATCTATTGGTGTTAAATGGGTTTATAAGACGAAGTTGAACAAAGATGTAAAAGTTGACAAGCATAAAGCCTAGCTCGTTGCAAAGGGATACAAGCAGGAATTTGGCATTGATTACAAGAAAGTTTTTGCTCTAGTTGCAAGGCACAGTACAATACGACTAATAGTGTCAATGGCATTGCAAAATTCTTGGCTTAATCTTTCAATTGGACGTGAAACCAACCTTTCTACATGGAAATCTAAATGAGCAGGTTTATGTTGACCAACCCCTTGGCTATGTGAAACAAGGAAGTGAAGAGAAGGTGTACCGGTTGAAGAAGACCTTATACAGGCTAAAAGAAGCACCCAGAGCTTGGTACAACTGTATAAATACTTATTTTGTAGAAGTAGGGTTCCAAAATTGTCCATATGAGCATACTCTCTTTATTAAACCTAGAGTTGGAGGCAAAATTCTTATTGTTTGTTTATACGTAGATGACTTGATCTACACAGGAAATGATCTAGCAATGTTTGAGGATTTTAAAAGGTCTATGATGATAGATTTGAGATGACTGATTTGGGAATGATGCACTATTTTCTTAATATAGAAGTAGTGCAATCAACAAGTGGAACCTTCATCACACAAAAGAAATATGCTTTGGAGATTTTGGATAGATTTCAACTGATGGATTGTAACTCAGTTGGAACTCAATTAAACCAGGTTTGAAGCTCACAAAGGATTCTGAAGGAAAGAAGGTTAACAACACATTTTACAAACAAATTATTGAAGCCTGATATTATGTTTGATATTAGCCTTATTAGCATATTTATGGAATGTCCAACTGAGCTTCATCTCCTTGTTGGAAAAAGAGTCATCTGCTACTTGAAAGGTACACTGGATTTTGGTATTTTCTATCAAAAAAGGGAAGGATCAAATCTTATCGTCTTCAGTGATAGTGATTATGCAGGAGACTTAGAGGATAAGAGAAGTACTTCTGGTCATGTATTTATGACGAGTTCAAGGGTTGTATCATGGTCATTAAAGAAGCAAGAAGTTGTTACCTTGTCTACAACTGAAGCAGAGTTTATAACAACAACATCTTATGCATGTCAAGCTATTTGGTTAAAGAGGATACTCAAATTGTTGCATTGTTTCCAGTAGGGACCTGTACAGATTTATTGTGATAATAGTTCAACCATTAAACTCTCTAAGAATCCAGTTTTACATGGAATGAGCAAGCACATAGATGTGAGATATCATTTCCGTCACAATCTCACAAAAGAAGGAGTCGTTGAATTGGGTTATTATCGTAGTGAAGACCAAGTTGGCGATATTTTAACCAAGCCTCTCAAGTTGGCTGCATTTGTGAAGCTACATGATTTACTTGGAGTTCGTTCGATTTCTACTTTAAACTGATTGTATGAATAACATTCAGTTTAAGTGAGGGTGTTAAAGTTTTATTTTGTTTAGTAGAATAAATGTTGGAATCTTATTATACAGGAAATTGGATGTAGTTTTTACCAATTCTTTAGGAGATCCCATGAGAATAGGAGTTGTTAGCCATGGGTTAGTTTGTTACTTATCTTTTGCAAGTTTGTTTCCTTTGTTTTCTATTTAAGCTGTTGATTTTATCAATAAAATATACACTTGAAATCAGAACTTCCTTCTTCTCTTGTTTTTTGTTTAATTTCAATTTCTTACAGGAACTTGTATCACTACGCATGGTGGTTGGAATTTCCCCTTTTTGAGTAGACAGGTACTTGTAGGAGTTTGAATCTAAGAGGGAGCGGTCGCTTGAACAACTTAGCATAAAAAGGTATCCTTTAGTGGTGCATGTCGCTATAAGTTGATAAAGCCCTATTATGCTCAAGAATCTCCTCAACAATCCTTCTCACCTCAAACCCTTATGGAGTTTGAGGAGTAGCCTTGGTAGGTTTGAAGAAAATTTCCCACATCGAAATTTGAGCACCTTTGGTGGAAGTAGTGCTTTCCATGGAAGTAGTGCTTTACTGGTTCGCCTATGTCTTTCTACATATTCTTCTTCAGGCATGGGTATATGAGGCTGTTGTCTTTGTGGGGGCTAGAAGTGGCATATATGTATGTCTTGAGGCTAAATGAGGTGGAATCCCTTAAACCAAGTGCCTTGTTGACGGTGGCAGTTCAATAGAAGGCAAAATGACATGTAGCAAATTTGAGGTCTCTTAGGTCCTTTGCATGTTATCTTCATGGATTTTTCTCAAATTGTCATAATTCTTCTTAAGCTCTTGATATTCCACAAGAGAGACAGTTTGTGGCCCTACTCATCTCGAAGGTCTTAGGGGTAGTAGAGTATCTCGATGAGTGTACATCGCGAAAATCATCATGAGTAATGCATTGTCTACGAATAGACTGATGTTGCTTGGGAGAGTAGTTGATTTGTTCGGGATAACGTTGTTCAAGAAACCAGCCTTGCTCCATGGAATACTATAGGCTGGTTTCGAGTTCCCTAGGTCTTTGTCCAAGCAAAGTTTTTATAGCAAGCTATCTCAGAGAGACAACTGAAAGGGGTTCTCTGACAGTTCTCCATTATCTAGGAGGATTTGTTTCAACTCGAGTGGTTCCTTCTCTTGTATGTTGTGGTTCTCCAACACAAGCGGACCATGTTATTTCCATTTTAGTAACTTTTTTCCCTTTCCCATATACAACACCAACTTGTTGTTGTCAAGAATAGAACTAGTAAAACTTGTACCGAGATATAGCTTAAGTTGGGTCAAAGCCAGGCAAAGAACAAGGCCAGGAGGAGTCTCATTGTTGTTTGGGTGAACTCACGCCATTGTCCGAGAGAAAAGGTAGCTGTCCGGGAGAGGCTTTTGCAAGTCAACAATCAATCATAAGTCATGTGGGGATCTCTCCTATGCAAGCCCTCAATGCTTAAGTCAAACGTCTGCATAATGTTATGAAGATGCAAGTAAAATGTGTGGGGATGTGGCTTGATTTTATTGTCTGGGAGAATGATAGCCCATTTCTCCAGGAGCACAAGTGTGTAGAGGTGTGTGGAAGTCAAAAGGTCAAATGGTTAGAGAAAAGTCCCTGAAAATGAAGGGTCAGAGGGTATTTATACCCCTCAATGTTGGTGAGAGGGACACGTGGCACATAAGTACTGTTACTGCATGGTGTTGTCTCAAGTTAAGCACATAATAGACTTGGTGAGAAACCTTCCGGAAAAATGTTCCTCTACGAGAAGAAGAGCCTTGTGAGGCAGGCTACATTGTGTGGGACAATGTAGGGTAGAATTTGTCTGAGAGAAATGTCTTCTTACTATTCCTCGGGAGAATGCCTTGATCGAGTCTTTGTCATGTAATGTTTGTGAGTGACTAGACTGTCCAGAAAGACTTCCTCCTTTGATTGTTTGGGAGAACTTTTGTAATGACCCATTAGTGGGTTTGGGTGATCTATCTGGGAACAAAACATTTATTTTATTAGAGTAATGAGTTTTGAGGAATTATTTGGGTTATATTTTTAGGTGATTGGTAAAAGAAGTGGAAAAAGTTGAAAATTTGACTTAAGCGAAAGTGGGACCCACAATTATTTACAAGGTACAAGTGTGGCTATTATTTGAAAAGTTTGTGGTATTTAATTTAAGTCAAGCTATTATTTACATATAAGCATTTTTCCATTTAAGTTATTACGCATTAAGGGCATATTGGTAATTAGGGAGATATTATACATATATATATAATGTGAGTTAGGTTATGTATATAGGTGGAAAAGCAGGGGAAAAAGGGAAGAAAAGAAGAGAAGGTGATTAGGAGAGCAAATGGAGAAGCTAGGGCTCAATTTCTTCTCTATTTTTCTTTGCTTTTGGTGCTTCAAGTGAAGTTTGAGCAAACTATAAGTGGTTTCATCTTCTTCTCCTCCTCTTGGCTTGGTTTCTTGGTTTTGGAGGTGTGGAGATTGCGGTGGTTTTCCTTCAAGCAAGACTTTAAGGAAAGCTTGATCAATGCAAGTTCTACTCTCATTTTACTCTTCTACATTCTTGGTTCTTGTTGTTGTGAAGGATAGAGCCAAAAATATCCATGTTTTTCAAAGACTTGGTGTTTGAGGGTCCTATGTAGAAATGTTTGTAAATCTCTCCCATTCTTGGTTTAATTTTGCTAGTTTCCCTTGAATCTCAAAATAGGGCTTGTTCTACCTCATAAACTAAAAGGAAATGGTGTTTTCTTATTAGGGTGTAGTTTGTGCAAGTGTTTGACGTCGGTGTGCAAGTTTGGGATAAGTTTTTGGGGCTTTTACCTTGCTGTCTGTCAAAGGTTTGCAAGGAAACTATCGATAGTTTACCTACATCTGTTGATAGTTCCGTCCCATTTTGCTTGGCAACTTGCACATGTTGTACTCTTTTAGGTATAACTTTATGTGGTTATATCCAATTCGACATTTGCTTTTTGTGTTGTAAACTAGACTCAATAAGCTTCATTTTGATATATAATTTAGATTATTTGGACAAGTATTGAGCTTGTGAATTCCTATGAAATACCTATTTGAAATCTAAAATTTTTGTATCCAATCCGACAATGCTCCGATTTTTGGAGTATAACTTTATGTGGTGATATCCAAATTGAAATCCGCTTTCTATTCCATAAACTAGACTTTATAATCTTTGTCTTGAGATACTTCTTGGATCATTTGGTTAAGTTTCAAGCGAAGATAGGCCCTTGAATTTACCACTCGTAATTTTGAAATTTTCTAGAATTTTGCCTCAGCAATCCTTTTTGTGTTTGCTATTCTTCCTACAATTGAGATGATGAATCTTTTCTATTTTACCATGTTTAAACTTGTTGATCTTCCTTAATTACTTGATGGATTTTATTCAGAAGCCTCAATAAGGTTTCAATTCACTCTATAATTCCTTGGGAATGATGTTTTCTTTGATAGAGCAGAGAACATGCAAGATTTTGGTGTTACTTGCATGGATGTTGTTATTGTGCGTGATGTTGATTGGTTGACATTGGGGGATTAAATGCATTCATGAATGTTAAGTCGAAATTGCTTATATATGTGTGCACGAATCATGGTAACAACATGATTGTATTAAATGTGATTGGAATTGCCTACGTGTGAATGTTTGATGAAGAGTTAATTTATAATTGTGTTAAAGTCAAGTAATGTCTATGGGGGAAGTTGTTTAAGTAATTCAAAGCCGTCTTAATTATCAAAGTGTTCAATTATGGGCATCGTGTCTTGATTGGTTGCCATGGAAGCTATATATGTGTATATATTAGGCATGTGTGATTGTGGCTTTGTAATGTGTGTAGAAATTGGTGATGTATAAGCCTTATACATGATATTTGTGATATGTTATGATTGAATTAAATGTGTTGGAAATGACCTAGATGTATGAGTTTTGTGAAGTATTAGCATGTAATGGTGTAGAATAATGTTTTGGAATGATACATGGAGTATACTCATGATGCTTGCCTAGCATGATCTAGTGCATGTGATACTCGCCCGAGATGGTCGGTGCATGTGAGGTATTGGTCATGATGCTTTCCTAGTGAAACCTAGTGCATGTAGATTGATGATTGCTTAGAGTAATCTAGTGCATGTGGAGTGATGCCTGCCTAGTGTAATCTAGTGCATGTGGAGGTTCGACTCATGATGCTCGCCCGGTGTGATTCCGGTGCGTTGTAGGACATTAGTCTTTATGATGAAATGATAAAGTTGTTGATATAAGAGAAATCATAAGTATGTGGAAAGTACTAATGAACATGATGATGAGAATAATGTATGATTGTGTATGAGCATTTTCATAAAATAATTAGGGCATATAGCCACATGTGGGTGGGTGTGTGATGTGATATTATTATTATTCGGTGCAATTATTATTATCAAAGGGCATGTATGTGTGTATACGTTTTGATACGTTGTGGCAAGGCATGACTCGAAAGGCCGTGGTTGGAGGGTAATGGAATTGTTATGGGGAGTTTATTCTACTCCATTCTTGTTATTCATGCCTCAAATTCCTATTTCTTACATTGCTTATTATATACTTATTGAACCTTGTGGCTCATTCTCTTGCTTTCTATCATTTCAAGTAAAGGCAAAGAGAAAGCTAAGGCGAGTCTAATAGGGGCTGATCTTTTGTCAATAGATGTGTACAGAGCTCACTTAAAGAATAAGTCTTGGGGATTTTTTCATTGAATTGTCAAAGCTAGTTATGATCTTGTGCCTTGAGGGTATTTGTATGTTTTGTGAATATGACGATGTATTATATTAAGAGGATGTGTCTTTTGTCTCGGTGTGATGTATATGGTTAATATAAAAAGAAAATGTGATGTTATTGTGTTTTGTCGTTTCGAGTATGAGTTTATGTAGTATGATAATGTTTGTCTTGTTCATGTTGCTTCTGTATCATTACTATTAATGACCTTCTCACCGATACTCTATGCTAGTGGGGGCTCCAGGATGCAGGTCGTTATAGTTTGGTATCAGAGCATAGTTTAGGATGAGTCTCTGTACACATAAGAATATGGGGTAGAGTTAAGAATATGTCTTTTGGTTTGATGTAAGTTCGAATAAGGGTATGTATTATGAGTAGATATTTGTTTAAATGTGGACTTAAGTTTTAGACATGTTGATTGTATAGGAAGATGAGAATTCCCCGCCCCCCTCCCCAGGGCATAAGCCGTGTGGTAAAGGGCGTGCCCGTAGGATGCTTGCCGGCTTGTCCAGTATCACCCGGGTTCAATTCCTGGCCACGTGGAGCACATCCCATGATTTACATCCTCAACGATGCTTTAGGGGTGGGGTGGCTAGGGCACTCATGATGGGACATTACCCCCCCCAAAAAAAAAAAAGATGAGAACTCGAAGAGGAAGGCCACCGACTTAGAGTTGGGGTCGTGGTCAATTTGCATCCGCACCTTCCGTTACTTCTAAGTCTCTAGGAGAGTCGAGTGGAGACTGGCGTCAGGAGATGGCAAAACTACGAGGAGCTTTAGCAAGGATGCAAAGGGTAGTGGAGATGTTTATTGCCGACCGTGTGAGGTAGGATCAAATGCCCCACGAAACTGGGGGAAATCTAGTTGAACATGATGTAGATTAGGTCCCTAAGCTAGTGGTACAAGGGGTAGAGGGTAATACGGGTGGACAGTTACTTAAGGACTTCATGGCGCTTCGACCCCCTAAATTCTATGGAGGCGTTGATGTTTCAATAGCTGGGAACTGGATGTTATCTATGGAGAAGCATTTGAGCTCGCTGGGATGTGATGATATTCATAAGGTACGGTTGGCTTCCTTGTTGAGAGGTGATGTGAAACGATGGTGGGAAACGGTGAGGTTGTGGTATAACGACAGGGAACCAACATGGACAGAATTTTAGGAAGCCTTTAATGGGAATTTCTTTCTTGAATGGGTGAGAGAGCAGAAGGTGTATGGGTTCATTGAGCTTTCACAGGGAAACAAGACGGTAGTGTAGTATGAGGTGGAGTTCAACTCCTTAGCTAGATTTGCCCCTAGAGTTAGTGTCCATTGAGTCCAAGAAAGCGGTCAAATTTTAGAGGGGTCTACAAGTGGATATCCGACATGTGTTGATGAGCACCCGAATCACGGACTACCCCACTATTGTGCAGAGATCATATGCCACATAGAGGGACCTAAATAAATTGAGGAGTGGGTTCTTTTCAAGGCCAGGGTAGTGATAAAAAGAGAAGATGGGATACTGACCTAGCTAAAATTACAATGGAAATATCGCCATGCGAGACTTGTGGTAAGAGGTACAAAGACCCTTATCACTTTATAAGAGGAAATTGTTATCTGTGTGGTTAGGCAAGTCATGTTCGAAGGGATTTCCCTCAAAATTCAAATACAATGTTGGTTAGAGATGTGACGCGTTTTCAGTGTGGCCAAAAAGGCCACAAGGCTAGTATTTGTTGGACTCTGCTACAACACTATGGAGGTCAAGGGCAGAGGCTTATGGTGCCTAGAGTTCAGGGAGCAACTCCCCAGTTAGCATTACCTCAACCACAACACCCCATTATTGTTGATAGACCCCATGTGCAGGGAAGGGTTTTTGCTTTGATGACAATAGATATAGAGAGGGATGATGGCATTGTTCTAGGTATTTATTCCTTGTATGATACTGATGTGTGTGTCCTATTAGATGCGGGTTCCGCCCATTCATTTATTGCACCTTAAGTTATCTATCATGCTCCCGTCCCTAGAACTTTACTGTCATATTATTTGATGGTGGGTACGCTTGGGGATGTTGTCTAGATGGGTAGTGAAATATTTAAAGATTACAAGATTAGGGTACATGACAGGGAACTACCAGGTAATTTGGTGGTGCCAAATATTATGGGCTTCGATCTTATCTTAGGCATGGGTAGATTGTCTGAGCATATGCCAAGGTCGATTATCTATGGGAAATAATTCATTTTGAGTTTCCCTTGCAGTTTTTATAGATTCAATGATCAGGATTTTCAAGGAATATTTAGGTTGCCTTGCAATTAAGTCTATTGGTGGCATTCTCCATTATTTTCCAAATCTAAAGGAAATGAGGTGTCTCTACCCCCTAGTCGATTGATAGGCTAGGTGCGAATTTGGAGGATTAAATTATGTTTTTTTTTTTTGGGGGGGGGGGGGGAGAGAATCTGTAATGACTCGTTAGTGGGTTTGGGTGATCTATCTGGGAACAAAACATTTATTTTATTAGAGTAATGATTTTTGAGGAATTATTTCTGTTATATTTTTAGGTGATTGGTAAAGGAAGTGGAAAAAGTCAAAGATTTGACATAAGGGAAAGTGGGACCCAAAATTATTTACAAGGTATGGGTGTGGCTATTATTTGAAAAGTTTGTGGTATTTAATTCAAGCCAAGCTATTATTTGCATATAAGCATTTTTCTATTTAAGTTATTATGCATTAAGGGCATATTGGTAATTAGGGAGATATTATACATATATATATATGTGTGTGTGTGTGTGTGTGAGTTAGGTTATGTATATATGTGGAAAAGAAAGGGAAAAGGGGAAGAAAAGAAGAGAAGGTGATCAGGAGAGCAAAGGGAGAAGCTAGGGCTCAACTACTTCTTTATTTTTTCTTTGCTTTTGGTGTTTCAAGTGAAGTTTGAGCAAACTAGAAGTGGTTTCATCTTCTTTTCCTCCTCTTGGCTTGGTTTCTTGGTTTTAGAGGTGTGGAGATTGTGGTGGTTTTTCTTTAAGCAAGACTTTAAGGAAAGCTTGATCAAGGCAAGTTCTACTTTTCTCTGACTCTTCTACATTCTTGGTTCTTGTTGTTGTGAAGGATAAAGCAAAAAATATCCATGTTTTGCGAAGACTTGGTGTTTGAGGGTCCTATGTAGAAATGTTTGTAAATCTCTCCCATCTTTGGTTTAATCTTGCTAGTTTCCCTTAAGTCTCAAAATAGAGTTTGTTCTACCTCATAAATTGAAAGGAAGTGGTGTAGTTTGGGTAAGTATTTGAGGTCGGTGTGCAAGTTTGGGATGAGTTTCGAGACTTTTCCTTGTTGCCTGTCGAAAGTTTGCAAGGAAACTGTCGATAGTTGATAAGTGGCTTAAACATGTTGAATTCTATCATATATTCACTCTATTCCCATTAAATAAATGTGTTAAATTGTCATTTATACATGTTTTGTAGGGATTATCCGGATTTGAGGTGAGGTATTCGAATATAAGGAAAAAGCGAAGGCATATTCAGATACCTAGGGAGGCTATCTGAACACAAGAAACACATCCGGATACCAAAGCCCACATCTGGATACAAGACCCATTCAACAAAGGATATCCGAATAGCCCAAGCCAGCTATTCAGATGCATCCTAATCTGAAGGCCCTTTCAAAGAATTTGCGAGAAGAACACAGTGACACCCGATGGTAAATTCTCACCAAACGATGGGTCGTTTGCAGAAAATAATCCTATAAATACACATCGTAGTTGATTGGAGGGGGGATTTTTTTGGAGAGATCAAAATTAAGGATTTTCATCAATACAAAGATAGGAGTAGATGAGAGTTCATATTCTATTGTTTTAGTGTGATCTGCATACTTCTGTTCTGTTATTTCATTGCTCTGTTACTTCTGTTCTTGTTTCTACCCTTCATTTTCAGTTATTTAAAGTTTGTGTTTACGATCCATTGTAATATATATACTGCTTCAGTTACTGTATCTCTTCATTTTTAATTAAATTGTGTGATTTTATCTCCTGTGTTTACTTCTACAAATTACATTCCATGTTTTTTTTTTTTTTGGATTAATCATCCATGTAACTTTTGAAGATGTGTGGCTAAATCCATACTTGGGCCAAGATAAGGACAGTGTTCAATGCCACTGAAATTCCAATGAAGCTGAACTTCAAATGCGTAAACATAAGTCTGATTTAAATTGAGTAGTGTTTGTATGTAGAATCTTTGGGTATGGATTTGAGCGTAAGTTTAACTTAGAGTCTCCATATCATGTATGGAGGTTACTAGAACTATAAATGCTATCATACCCAAACTCAAAGGAGAAATCTGTATTCATATGTTTTGCGTGTTAATCATATTTCAATTTATGGTAATTGCTTAATTTAGAATCTCTCATATCATGCATGGAGATTATTAAACCAAGAATTATCATTATCTTGAAATGTATCTAATGGAAAAACCTTAAGCTTAGTTCAGACCTATGTTACCATTTTTCTGTCTATTTGGGAAATAATTGGATTGACATTGAAATTGTCTTGACTCAAGATTACCTATATTCAATATTAGTTTAATTCATTTCTCAAATTCAGATTATTCCAACATATTCTTCTCAACCCAAGTGTTCTAGTACGTTCATTTTCTTTCATAAACAATCTCCCAATGAATCGACTTGGACTCATCCAGAAAATTAAATTGTGCTACACGTACACTCGTAAACTGGCAAGTATAAACATTTTACTCCTCTTTTGATGAATAAGTTTGCAGGGTGAGTGGTGCAGCAACAGTTAGCAACAACTGTCGACAGTTTGCCTGTAGTTGTCGATAGTTCCCCTTATGTTTTGCTTGACAGCTTGCACATGCTGTACTCTTTTGGGTATAATTTTCTGTGGTTATATCCAATTTGAGATCCGCTTTTTGCGTTGTAAATTAAAATCGATAAAATTCATTTTGATATATAAGTCAAATTATTTGGACAAGTATTGAGCCTATGAATTCCTGTGAAATACCTATTTGAAATCTAAAATTTATGTTTCCAATTGGACAATGCTCTGGTTTTTGGAGTATAACTTTATGTGGTGATATCCAAATTGAAATCCCCTTTTTGTTCCATAAACTAGACTTTATAATCTTTGTCTTGAGATACTTCTTGGATCATTTGGTTAAGTTTCGAGCAGATATAGGCCCTTGAATTTACAACTCATAATTTGGAAATTTTCTAGAATTTTGCCTCAACAATCCTTTTTGTGTTGGCTATTCTTCATACAATTGAGATGATGAATCTTATCTATTTTACCATGTTTAAACTTGTTGATCTTCCTTAATTACTTGATGAATTTTATTTAGAAGCCTCAATAGGGTTTCGATTCACCCTATAATTCTTTGGGAATTATGTTTTCTTTGATAGAGCAGAGAACATGCAAGATTTTGGTGCTACTTGCATGGATGTTATTGTGCATGATGTTGATTGGTTAACATTGGGGGATTAAATGCGTTCATGAATGTTAAGTCAGAATTGCTTATATACGTGTGCACGAATCATGGTAATAGCATGATTGTATTAAATGTGATCGGAATGGCCTATGTGTGAATGTTTGATGAAGAGTTAATTTATAAACTGTGTTAAAGTCGAGTAATGTCTATGGGAGAAGTTGTTTAAGTAATTCAAAACCGTCTTAATTATCAAAGTGTTCAATTATGGGCATCGTGTCTTGATTGGTTGCCATGGAAGCAGTATGTGTATATATCAGGCATGTGCGATTGTGGCGTTGTAATGTGTATAGAAATTGGTGATGTATAGGCCTTATACGTGATATTTTTGATATGTTATGATTGCATTAAATGTGTTGGAAATGGCCTATGTGTATGAGTTTGGTGAAGTATTAGCATGTAATGGTGTAGAATAATGTTTTGGAATGATACATGGAATATACTCATGATGCTTGCGTAGCATAATCTAATGTGTGTGATACTCACCCGAGACGGTCGATGCGTGTGATGTATTGGTCATGATGCTTGCCTAGAGAAACCTAGTGCATGTAGAGTGATGCTTGCGTAGAGTAATCAAGTGCATGTGGAGCGTTGGCTTTTGATGCTTGCCTAGTGTAATCTAGTTCATGTGGAGTGATGTCTACCAAATGTAATGTTGTGCATGTGGAGCTTTGGCTCATGATGCTCGCCCGACATGATTCCGATGTGTGGTAGGATGTTGGTCCTTATGATGATATGATAAAGTTGTTGATATAAGAGAAATCATAAGTGTGTGGTAAGTACTAATGAACATGATGAAGAGAATAGTGTATGATTGTGTATGAGCATTTTCATAAAATAGTTGGGGCATATAGCCACGTGTGGGTGGGTGTGTTACATGATATTATTATTATTTGGTGCAATTATTATTACCAGTGGGCTTGTATGTGTGTATACATTTTGATACATTGTGGCAAGGCATGACTCGAAAGGCTGGGGTTGGAGGGTAATGGAATTGTCATGGGGAGTTTATTCCACTCCATTTTTGTTATTCATGTCTCTAATTTCTATTGCTTATATTGCTTGTGGCTCATTCTCTTGTTTTGTATGATTCTAAGTAAAGGCAAAGATAAGGCTGAGGGCGAGTCTAATAGGGGCTGATCTTTTGTCAATAGATATATACAGAACTCACCTGGAGAATAGGTATTGGGGATTTTTGTATTGAATTGCTAGAGCTAATTATGCTCTTGTGGCTTGAGGGTATATATATATTTTATATATATGATTTGATAATTATATTAAGAGGATGTATCTTTTGATCCGATAGGATGCATATGGTTAATGTAAAAAGAAAATGTGATGTTATTGTGTTTTGTCATTTTGAGTATGAATTCATACAGTATGATAATGTTTGTCTTATTCAAATTGCTTTTGTATTATTACTATTGATGACTTTTTGGATTTAATAATTAGACTTACTACTATTATTATTGTTATTATTATGATAATTAATAGAAGAATGTGATAATGATGTACATCTGTCAAATTGGCATTAATAGGATATTTAACAATGATACTATAATGATTAAATAAGAAAGTTAATTTGACTATTTAATTTTTTTTTTATTTTGATCTGTCCAGTTTCTAATTCTTTTTTTTTTTTAAGTCTGCCTCTGAACTTTTTAAATAATTTAATTTATGGATAAATCTGAACCAAAAAACAAGCATTTAAAGGGTGAAGTGAAGAAAAACTATTATTTTTAGGATGAAGTAAACCATTTTAAAAAACTAAGTGTAAATTTGAGTAAAAAAAAACAAAATCTAAGGCTAAATTAAATATAAAGGGATTGGTTTCATTAGCCCTGTGATGCAATTAATCTAATATTCATATATAATTTATGCATTTAGTGTTATTTTGAGTTTAGTAATTATGGTTCACCAATTCTTACTATAATTGACTAATGAACAAAATAATTTCCTAAATTTATTGTAACTGGTTAATAGAGTTTAACTAAAGAACTAACTAAAATTCCGATCAATACACTCCATTCAGATCTCATTTACGAAATGGAAATAAAAAAAATGATATTTTTCTAAAAAAAGTAAGAAATGAAAATGCGGTGTAAACTATAAATTTAAAAAATATATAATTTTTAATATAAAAAAATAATTCAAACATAATACAAATAAATATAAACAATAAATAATGTTAGTATGATGACAGTGTCAGCAACTTTTGCCACCATCAAATTAAATCATATATATATATATATATATATCTCGTGGTATATATCTTGTGGGAATTGGGGAACCATTAACACACACATGTTTGTTAAACTTATCTAACAATTTTCGAAAAAACCTCACGTGACCTCTTATCTCTCCCTTTCAAGATAAATTTATTTGACCTCCCCAATCGAATAAATTTATCTGACTCTTTCAAGATAAGTCTCAATTACTTATATGCCCCTTATATGATAGTTAATACCATTTAATGCATTTTAAAGATTTAATAATAGGAATATTTTGATAAAAAAAAACTCTTATCTTGGTACTTATCATATGTATTAACAAACACATAAGAAGACAAAATACAATTATCAATGGATTCCAAAAAATTTAACAAACATTCTGATAGAAATCTTGAAATGCTTTACAGTCTTATCTTGATACTTCTTATCTTGCTCATTTTAACAAACGCCTCCTTAATGAACACGCTATATATATAATATAGCTAGTGGACAAAACACAAAGCTACACCTATATATATATATAAATATAATATAGTTGGTGGATGAAACACAAAGTTGCATCTAAAGCTTGCACACAATAAAACAACTCACCTTTTCTACTTCTTCTCAACGAATGAACTAGAACCTGAAGTGAGGGAATTGAGCAAGGGAGCAACGATTGGAATCGGAAATGAGGGTGCACTAGACTAGCAGGAGGGGACTTCAGGATTTAGAGAGTAATTTTTGAAAGAAAAAGAAAAAAAAATAGATTGAAAAGAGCAAAAAATGATTTAATTTCATTGCTTAGAAAATAAAAACCACCTCACTCCATTGGAAAATGAATTCTACAGAAAGAAACTTTAAATGCTTGTACCATACACATATTTTTCATAAAAAAGTTAAGAGTGTTTAATTACTTCTATAGAAAAATATGTGTAATAATTACACATTTTTCATGGTAAATGTGTAATATCAAACACACTCTAATTGTAATTCAAACTAATGTTAGAATGGAAGTTCATAGATCTGAAAAAAGGTGCAAGCCCTTTAAACGAACCCCAGTTACACTACACTCATATAGTGGCAAGTATAAACATTTTACTCCTCTTTTGATGAATAAGTTTGCAGGGTGAGTGGTGTAGCAACAATTAGCAACAACTGTCGACAATTTGCCTGCAGTTATCGATAGTTCCCCTTCCGTTTTACTTGAGATATCGTATGGTTTGTGCGGGTTGTGTGCGTGCTGCATCGTTGCATGTAGTTGTTAGGAGCCAATCGAGAGTCATGTTCATATTTCTTGACCCGAGGCGTACGCAGTTTTAGGCATTTTGAATGAGATTGTTGTTTGCTGTCTTTTGCGTAATACTGGAGGGAAACCATAACACCATCTAAAGACTTGCTCAAACACTCATCACAGATTCACATGGCACAATCCTTAAACTAGTCGATGTCCACTCCTCGGTCATTGCACTTTAAATCAGAATAGACTATAGGAAAATTTGAACAATATTGGGATGACAAAGAGTTAGCAAACTGGAAACTTCCTAAGATAGAAGCTAAACAGATCTATCACAAATCAACTTTTGATTTCAGATCTCTTCTTGCTATCATAATGGTAGAAAAAGTTATTCCTTTCTCTACTACTACTATCAGAGGCTCAGAACACTTTCAGACAGTGCATCTACTGTCTGGGAAAAACCTAAGGAAATTCCATAATCTTGGTTATAGGTTCTTGCACGTAGGGTTAGTCCAAATTAGATTAAAGCCTTTAACACTAAGAGGAATTAACAACTCCTTATGTGTTGCCCTTAGAGATGCAAGACATACAAACTATCAGAACTCAATCATCAGTATGGCAGAAACCAGCCTATACAACGGTCCGATTTATATCAACTGTTATCCAAATTTCACTGTCTCCCTAATGGATCAACATGTGGAAAAGGTCCTAACCCTTAACATTCAAACTCATTACTATGAGTTCCTTTCAAGATCAATCACGTACTCTATCATCTATAGGATCCATTATAAAGTTCTAACCACAGGACTAAACCCTCGTTATAGGTCCCCATCAGTACCATCAGGACACACCATCTGTTATGAGGCAGACCAGAGAGTAAACATGTTTACTCCAAAAACCATTAGACATGAGGAGATTAGCTTCCCTGAAAACTGGAACTTTGACCAAGTCACTGAACCAGCTCCTCTTCAAAACTCAAATTTTAGGTTTATTAGCCAAGATCCATGTGGATCTATAACCATCAGATTCAATAGATCTAGGAGTATACCTAGATCTAAGACAGCTTATCTAGAAGAAGTAAATTCTTCGGATGATTGCTTAGGAGAAACTAGTAGTAGAAAATCCTTTCATACTACTAGAACTCACATCAGTAACATTAGTAGGAGTCAAGGATTGGCACAACCAATCTATGAGGATAACCAAAGTATGTCACCAACCCATAGTGATATGCATAATGCTTATTATCTAAATGTGTTAGAGAAACCTTTTGAGATAAACATCCAGTCTCTTAAAAAAGATTTCTTTATTGCAGAAAATAGAAATTTTCAAGAACACTATGACGGGTGCTATACCCAGGAGGAAATTAGAACCCATAAGGATCAGTGGCATCAGACCATGAGACTTGTCAAAACTAATATCCCCTTCTTTAGGTGGTTAGCAGAATCTGAGAAGTATATTCAGATGAAAGATAATCAGTTAGCAATCCTTAGAAATCAATTGTCAATTCTCAAAAGATCAAACACCTATAAGCTTTCTACAGGAGAAACAGTCTAATCGACCCAACCACCTCTTATAGAACATGTGGTTAAAGGTCATGGAGCCAATACCAGAGTATTAGCTTCACCCTTTAAACAAATATCCTCACCAAATAACAAGGATTCCGTAGCACTTAAGGATGGCGTTGATAAGATAATCAAACAAAATAACTTTATCAGTGAATACGTTATTCACTTAGGGAATAAATCAAATAAATCCCTTGAACCAGGAGAATCGTCCTCCACTCCCATAACCAGTTCTTATAGGTTCACAACTGAAGAAAGCCTACCTAGTAAACCACCCACAACCTCAACAAAGAAAATTTTCCAACAAATAGAAGAACAACTAACCAAACTCAAAGTATCAGAAAAGACCGTTAATAACCTCCAAGACCTGTATACATGTCTCTCTTCCAATAATAAAGAGGATGGGATTACAGGTCGCATTAAAAACCAAATCCTACTCTCAAAGATAGAAATCCAACTATCAGATATGGGAGTATCGATCAAAAACCTCAATACCATAAAACAAAATCCAGAAGAGAAACCCTCACAAAAAGAACTTAAGATCTCATATAAAAAATATCAAAATAAAACTCTCAAAATAAAATCCCTATATCCACCTCAGAAAGAGCCAACCCAAGAGATATCTCAAATCTGCGAGATATCTCAAACTAACCTACACGAAAATAATCAACACGCCAACAAGATAATAAACCCTAAAAAACTAAACAAAATAACCTATTTCTACAGCAGATAACAAGGTCATGCATCAGCTAACTGTGAAACAAGAATGAATAAAACTGACATAGAAGGTAAAAGACTCGGGAGAAAAGAATAAAGAAAACTTAAAAAATATGCAAAAAAAAAAAAAATAACCTCAAAATCTCTGACTTAATCAACCCAAAAGAAAACTTAACTAACCCATCAGAAATAGGTAATCTCAACAATCAGTCTCAAAACACAAATCATCAGGAAAGTGGTAATCAGACTAAGGAAGAGAATCTCTCCTTAGGATCCAAATCAGACATATATCAGCATCCTTCTCTATTGCACTTGAGCTGTATTTCCCCATCATTTGCATTAGAGGTTAAATCAGGGTTAGAACATCATCAGTCTCACGCACATCGGGATGAAATTTTAAAAGTTTCATTAAACTTTTATCTTTTATCTTATATATCAAATCATAATTTCTTAATAACAAATTATAAATCAATAAAAATAGTATTATCAGTTATTTTCAATTTTATTAGAAAATGTTTTATTCCTAACCTTTCCTATAGAGAACTTTTCTTATCAGCAGATCAGACTCTTTCTAAAGCCCAGTCTTTATATTCAAATCTAACCTCACATAATCAGTTTATTCTTATATTCCCTCAGACATTAGAATCAACTCACAAAACCACAAAGTCCATCCAGGACGACCAACCTAATCAGGCTCGGGGTAAAGGTCTGGCTAGTCCACAACAAATGGCTCGTGGTAAAGACTTACCAAATTCGTTAGCATGGCCGGAGAGTTTTCCAAAAAGCCCAAAAACTCGTAAAATGGTGGTCACACGATCCCTACAGGACAGGTATAAGATGGCAGATCCAATAGTTAGCCCCCTATCAGACGAATCCAAATATCAGTTCCTTGTTGAATATGGGAAACTTGACCCATATTACTTGTATCAGGAAATTCAATATACTATCTCTCCTATCCTCTATGAATGAATGGAAAAAAGAAGAATCAGAATTGTTCGGGAATTTTGCCCTAGCAATATCAGTCTTCCAACAGATATTATCAATAATATTGCTATCAAAGTTTGCTTGGCCGAATCATTAGATCAGCACCTTCCTAGTCTTATGGATAATTTAGTTTATGGTCATTCTTGTAGGAATCAGAAGACAACCATTATGAATACTGCAAAACAAAAAGAAGCCAAAAAACCAATCCCATTAACTCAAGCCTCTACTTCATTAGTTAAACAAACTCGACGATTCACCACATCAAATAACATACCATCCATATCACCACTGCGTACTAGTACTCTCTCACCCACTATGGATCCCATCCGTATTTATTGCAAATTCCATCCGCATTTATTACCAGTGTCCTCGACACCACACCTCCATCTGGGAGCCTTGCTAGTGCCAGATATCACAGTCCCATCACCCTGTGACCCTCAAGGCAAGCATGCATATAGGGGACTCCCCCCTTCTCTCCTCTATATAAATCAGTCTTATCACATGCCAAAGTATGTTCATTTTAGCCTATCGACACCCTGCCAAATTAATCCCTTACTCACTTTCACCATTTGAGTGTTTAGCAAGTGTTGTCATCTCTTATTCCGATCACCGAAACTAGTTTTGATGTCCCGAAATCTCCCATTTGACAACTTTTTGGGCCGGAAGGAACATTTGACGCCCACCGTGGGGCTTGGTAAAACTTACCTACCCCATAATCTCACCAGAGTCTTTCAAACCAATCTCATCACCTTCCCATAGTGCGAACCAAAATGGTCCCTAACCAAGAACCAAACACTAAAAACCACCAACCAGAAAATCAAACCACCATGGAGGTCCTCCTCCGAACCATCCACCAACTCCAAAACCAGGTTGCTGAGTTAACCCAAAATCCACAGTGTGACCAACACAGCGGGCGGGTCGATGACGACACAAAAGGTAGCTGCCACCAACAACACCAAGCTACCCACACTTTCGTTCTTCCACCTTCCACATCCCTACGTGCTCCAGGCCACTCCTTCTCAGAGTTCATTATGTTTGTATCTTTGCTAGATGGCTTTCGCCTTCCCAACACCTTGGAACCATATAACGGCACCTCCGACCCCCAAGAACACTTGACCATGTTCAACGCCACGATGCTATTAAGCAGGGGCATAGATCCGATCATGTGTCAAGCATTTCCCAGCACACTTAAGAAGTTGGTCATGCTGTGGTTCTCCTCCTGGAACCAAACTCTATTCATGATTTCTCCGAGCTAACCACATGCTTCCTCACCCACTTCTTCACCAACCAGGCACATTGTAAAACATCAACAAGGCTCATCAATCGGAGGCAAGGAGAAAATGAGTCACTCCGAGCCTTCTTGCACAGGTTCAACCAGGAGGCCATTCGGATCAGAGATCTAAACTTGATCGTTTCCCTACAAGCTATTATAACCAAGCTTAAACCCGGGCCATTCGCTAATTCACTAGCAAGAAAGTCGTCAGCCGACCTTGACGACCTCAAGAGGCGAGTGACAAGTTACATCACCATAAAGGAGGTCTCGGCCACCAAGAACAACTATCCAACTAGAAAATAAAGGAATAGTAAGCCGATAGCTCGGAGTTAAAGAAGGGAAGCTAGGCGCTAACTAGGAAGACCCCTACCAAGTCACCTGTAACCTTAGTAATGGAGCATACCACCTGGCCGAGCCCTTAAGCCAACCTCTAACGCGAGCACGGAATGCGGCCAGCCTATAACAGTACTAAAACTAAGTGGCCTAAAATTTGTTTACCTGTATTATTTACTGATTAATTGGATTTCATATCTGTTTCATTCATAGATTCATGTCGAAACAGGCCCAACCCCAAATTTCGTCTTATTCTCTTCCAACATTCGACAGAGTGCTTTTAATTTTTTTAGGTTTCTCTCTCTCTCTCTCTCTCTTGCCGTGCTCAGGGCTCAAACTGATGTGGCCAGTTCGCCCCCAAGCTCCTAGGTCTACCCTTGCAGGCGGACCTCGGGTCAATCCCAACATTTCTCTCTCACAGTGCTGTCTATCGTCCCCTGGATCAGATAAGGATGGGGGTCAGTTTGGCACGGCCAGTCGCC
This sequence comes from Diospyros lotus, assembly GCF_014633365.1. NCBI lineage: Eukaryota > Viridiplantae > Streptophyta > Magnoliopsida > Ericales > Ebenaceae > Diospyros > Diospyros lotus. The sequence continues at coordinate 6,935,954 of NC_068352.1, read as the reverse complement.
CCCAAATGCCCAGGTCTACCCCAACGGGCGGGCCTCGAGGCCATCCTGGTCTTTCTCTTGCTGTACCATCTATCATCCCCTGGATCAGACAGGGACAGGGGTCAATTCAACACGGTCAGTCTGCCCCCAAGTGCCCAGGTCTACCTTGATGGGCGGACCTCAGGGCCATCCTGGTCTCTCTCGTTGTGCCGTCTACCATCCCCTAAATCAGACAAAGACGGGGGTCAGATCGGCACAGTCACCTTAGTCTCATTCAAACCATGCCTTGTATCAAACAGGCATGGCTGGACCTCGAGTCACCTTGGTCTCACTCAAGTCATGGATTGTATCAAATAGGCATGGCCAGACCTCAATCATCTCGGTTACGCATCCCGAGCTTGGCTCTTATTACGAAGCCCCATCTTTTTGATGCACTATGAGCTCTCTTATAAACGACTCAATAATTCGTGCTTAGAAACTAGCCCTCATGACCATCCAACCCAAGGGTCTCGTCCCGAGCCCAACTGTCAAGTTATCTTGATTATACACGACAAAAGTCCATCCATCATCTTTGCATTCCGAGCTCGAATGCTCGCCCTAGCGAACATCCGACTCGGGGGGTTGTGGACCATAGTGACCCAATTGGGCCCGGCTCGATAGAGGCCCAAAACCTCCATTGGCCTTCCAATCCAATCTCAACCCAACTTCAGCTTGTAGTGATAATCATCACCACTACTTATTAACACTCTTGTGCTCATTATGGATGCCATCCGCATTTATTGCAAGTTCCATTTGCACTTATTGTCGGTCCTGTTGGCACCACACCTCCGTCAAGAAGCCTCACTGGCACCGAATATCATAGTCCCATCACTCTACAACACCCAAGGCAAGCATGCATATAGGGGGACTCCCCCTTTCTCTCCTCTATATACACTACAAGAAAAATCAAATTTAGTGACGAAAAAATTCGTCACTAAAATAGGAAAATCCGTCACTAAACAATTTAGTGATGGAAAAAATCCGTCACTAAAACTGGCGTCATAGAAATTTAGTCACGGATTTAGTAACGAATAATTTTAGTTACGGAATCAGCGACGGGGGCTTCTCGTCGCAGATCTGTGATGAAAATCCCCCGTCGTTGATTTTCGTCGCTAATTAGCGATGGGGTTCCTCCTGTCACAGATCAGCGATGGGTAGCCCCGTCACTAAATTATTTTTTAATTATAAAAAATAAAAATTATATATTAAATTTAAATAAAATTAAATTATTTTATCGTTAATTTGTGACGGGAAGCTACCCGTGGACATATGCATATTTGGCTTAACTACATAAAAAAAAAAAAAAATGCTTATACTCTCTCGTACAATACATTAGCATTAGTGTGTCCATTATAATCTGCTTATTTTATTTCTCAGGATAAAAAGAAAGATTAATCAAAAGTTCTGTTTGAATGAAAGGCTCGTTGCCCTGCTTACAGCTCGATAACAAGGTGAAAAATCCAAGGCCCGTTGTCCAGTTAACAACCCGACAACGAGGTAAAAATAAAAAGCTCGTTGTCTTGCTTACAGCCTGACAACAAGGAAAACACAAGGCCCGTTGTCCTGCTTACAGCTCGACAACGAGATGAAAAATCCAAGGCCCATTGTCCCGCTAATAACCCGACAATGAGGTAAAGACAAAAAACCCATTATCCTGCTTACAATCCAACAAGGTGAAAAATTCAAGGTTTGTTATTTGCCTAATAGCCCAACGAGGTAAAAACAAAAAGTCCATTGTCATGCTTACAACTTGGCAACAAGAAAAACACAAAAGGTTCATTATCCTGTTAACAACTTGACAATGAGGTACAAACAAAAAGCCCATTGTCCTGCTTGTAGCCCAGCAACAAGATGAAAAATTAAGGCTTATTGTCTCGCTAATAGCCTAACAATGAGGTAAAGACAAAAAAAACCCGTTATCCTGTTTACAGCCCCATAACAAGGTTAAAAATTCAAGGTCTGTTATCCGACTAATAACCCTACAACGAGGTAAAAACAAAAAGCTTGTTGTCCTGCTTACAACTTGGCAACGAGAAAAACACAAAAGGCCCGTTATCCCATTAACAACCTAACAATGAGATACAAACAAAAAGCCTATTATCCTGCTTACAGCCTGACAACAAGGTGAAAAATCTAAGGCCCGTTGTGCCACTAATAACTAGACAACGAGGAAAAAACAAAAAGCCTGTTGTCTTGCTTTCTGCCTAGCAATGAGGAAAACACAAAAGGCTCGTTGTGCCGCTAATAGCCCGACAACAAGGTAAAAACAAAAAACTTATTGTTTTGCTTATAGCTCTGCAACGCGAAAAACACAAAAGGCCCGTTGTCCCATTAACAACCTGATAACAAGGTAAAAACAAAAAGCTTCTTGTGTTGCTTACAACCCGACAATGAGGAAAACACAAAAGGCTCGTTGTCCTGCTAACAACCCGACAACGAGTTAAAAACAAAAAGTCCGTTGTCCTACTTATAACTCGACAACGAGGTAAACACAAAAGGCTCGTTGTCTCGCTAATAGCCCGACAAAGAGGTAAAAACAAAAAGACTGTTGTCTTGTTTACAGCCTAGCAACAAGGAGAAAACAAGCCCGTTGCCCTACGCATAGCCCGATAACAAGGTAAAAACAACCACAAACCCATCGTCCCGCACGTAACCAAACAATGGAGGAAAAATAAATCCGTTATCTTGCAAGTAGCCCGATAACGAAAAGGTATAAGACTGTTGTCCCACAAATAGCCCGACAATAAGAAGGTATAATATTCGTTGCCTCACGAGCGACATACATTGCTTCACTCGGTGACTGAATGGCATAATATTCGTTGTCCCACAAAAAGCTTGACAACTAATAAGTGTCACATACGTTGTCCCGCAAGTAACCTGACAACAAGAAAATGGAATGTTAATCAACACGAACATCCATGATTCGGAGAAAGTTCCCAATATGCCAATACTTCTCTCGGTGAAATATAAGTGCATATACGAGCCATCACCGAGCCCAGTCACCAAGTCTGTGTCTAACATTCTTGAGCAGATTTGAAGATCTTTCCTGTGAAGCATTGAGTCATTAATAAGCATCATAAGAAACAAAGAGAAGAAGAGCCTTCGCCCTCTCGATTGCACAAAAAATGAATTATGTCTGCACTTTCGAGGATGGACAATTGAACACCAGACCTCAGCTGTGAGAGTAGAAGCTTCAGTATAGAATGCGTCCTCCGAAGCATCTACCTTATCATCTCTGAACCATTGGCATTTATAGGAAGCTGAAATACAAAAATGTCAAGGCTACAAATGAATAGAAGTCCCGCGTCTTCTCTCAGGTATGCTTACTTTGATAGACTCCATTTTTGCACTCAAACACTCAAAGATTAACTTAAGTATCGGAGGATTTAAGTGGGGACATGCTCCCACACCTCTAATTGTTTGTTCGTCTTATCAGGCCTCTCGATCATTTAGGACCTCTCAATCTTTAGAGGGCACTCATTCATCAACAAGCCATCCTTTCATCAAAGCACCTGATCATCTAGTCTCCTAATCATTGGCCTCAAGGTCTCCTGATCACCGACACCGCCAACTTGGAATTCTCATGATTCTATCTCGAGATCTTGTTTTCCCACGTTACAAATTTATTGTTATATTTTTGGAGCAATAAAAACAAAAAGAAAAAAAGAAATTAGTAAAAAGAAAGAAAATAAACAGTACCAGTTATGATAATGCTTTCCAAAAGATTTGTTTCTATATCCCCCCATCACCCAAGATATCTCATCAATAGTTGTATATCATCATATTGATACAAATCATGAAATTTAAAATTCTAAAAGCTATAGCTCTTTATGAAAAATTTTCACATAACATACAAGAAATTTAGAAGCAAGCCTAAATTGGGTGTGAATCCAAGTAGCCCAATAACCAGGGACTACAAACAAACAGAAAGTCAAGAGCAAAGACAAAATTCCAAAATGCAACTTTCAACTATATTTTAGCCGTCGTGGGTATGCGTATTGAACTTGAAGAGGATATATATTAGAATTTGAGAATTTGACTGCAGCAGGTCCATATATACTCCGTCGTTGACTGTAGAAGATGGTGGATGGATCAAACTAATGAAATTTACCTCTCAACTCAAAACTGTTTTGGAGGAACCATGGAGGATTGCTCGTCGTCATCGGTGCCGAAATACCGATCTCCAAATTCGCCCATCCCCGGGATAACTCGAAAATCTTTGTTCAAACCAATTTCAATCTCTGAGGTAACAATCTTTATTCTTGGGAAACGCTTGCAAACCACATGAACTCCTTGGGGTGCCTGGAGAGGAAAAAATAAAGATTGGTAATTGGAGCATAACGTTGGCAGTAATTCAACATTACTGAATGGTGTCCAGTACACAAGGGCATGATAATTAACTTACTGATATGAGGTTAAGGAATATGATGTTGGCCTCTGGGACACCCTTCTTTATCAGTAAAGATATAGCTTGAACAGCCGAATTCCCTAGAGAAATGGTTTTGCAATTAAAAAACATGCTATCTTATTTATTTGAGCTAATAGCTACAACTACCTCTCAACAAGAAATGTGTGCAACCAAACAATGCAAAGGTGATCCGAACATAAACAACAGGGCAATTCCTAGTAAGGGATAGAGGATGGTCATTTTTGTATGCAACTTTATCTTTGTTTTGTAAAAAAAAAAAAAAGACTATTTTCACAACTCAAAACTTGTAACCCTCTAGTTGTAAAAAAACAAAAGCAGTTTTACCATTATTACCAAAACTCAACCTCACGGAAGATAGATGACTTAAAACTTTTTGTTGGTCAAAATTGTTGGAGACAATAAGCAAACTCTCCCTTGAGCAGCCACATGAATGTTTTGTTTCTTTATTGCTCCGTTTGAGTCAAGGTAAAATGCTTTACATTCAAAAATAATTTTCAAATGAAAATGTTATGCACAAAAAATTATTTTTCATTTTATTGTCTAGTGTTTGGTTTGCATATACTAAAACTTTTAAAAAGAAAAATAATTTTTTTTTCTAACCTGTGCCTAGGATAAAATATTTTTCAAAAAGAAAGTAGAAATAATATTTTTAGGTAAATTATTTTGATGTAAACTATTTTTGTTTAAAAAATATTTCACTTTTTGTCACACACAAGGGAAAACGAGTAAAATATTTTAATACAAAACACTTCAATTCAAAACAAAGGGAGCCTTAGTTTTTAAATATTTGCAAGGTCATAACATATTTGTTAAAAAAAAAAAAAAAAGAGTAAAAGGAAGCTGACAAGAAAAATATCCGTACAGAATAGACAAACCTGTGCCTAGGATAGGATCCAACAGAAGCACATGCCTATCTGAGATGTCCTTGGGCAACTTTTCGTATATCAGCTGCTTAGTCAATGAAGCATCAAGATTAACAGCCAAAGGATTAGGAAATAAGAAGGCAGATACCTGCATATTCAATCCACACACTGATGCAAACCTGTTGCCCATTGTCACCTTCTCTATGAATCAGGATCTTTCCAATCTTAATACCTTTACAGCAGGCCCGCAAAGCGTTCTCCATGCTCTCGCCACTACCACAGCAAGTGAAGTTCAGTAATTACATGACCCCAACCATTTACCAATTACTTAATGCTCATGAAAAGGCTCCGTTGGTTTTAAAGTGGAACATTTTTTAGAAAAATGTTTTACCTATTTTTTGGTGTTTGGATGGTAAAAAATATGGAAAATATTTCTTTAAATTACATTTCCTTTTATCAAAACACGTTTCATGTATGTATATATGTATGTATAAATGCATGCATATATACATATAAATACACATACATATATATGTACATGTACACATCTATACATAAATATACATATACGCAAACATATCTATAAAATACATGCATACATGCACACATATATACATACATATATGTCCACACATACACGTGTATATACATATATATAAGCATGTACATATACATACACAGACATATATTCATAGTGTTAATTTTTGGAAATATTTTCATATGCAAACCAAACACAGGAAAATAAGATGATTTTTTTTTTTTTGTAAAATATTTTCCAATGTAAAATGTTTTACATTGAAACAAACGAAGGCAAAAAGAAAGAAGGCCTTTTACAATTAAAGTAAGAAATGTCAATAGGAACCACCTCAAAAGAAATTTCCACATGAACCAGATCCACTTAAGATGGTAATTCACACTGATATCTTTAAATGATAACAGACAATTATGTGACAAAATAAAGACATACACTGCCAACGTCCTAACTTCTTTCAAGTTAGAAAAAGCATAATTTATTATCCCCAAGAATATCAAAGGCATACAAAGCACAAAAACCCTTCATACAGTTGATGCCAATTTTCCAAAGTTATTTAGTTCTTTCTTCAAGTATCACATGACCATGGCATTGAATACTTAAAGAGAAGACATAATGCTGGAAAGCAAGATGATTTTCGTGTTATATATTGTGACTATATGTTTAAAAGGTAAGAGGTTTATAATGAACATCAAAAGCATTTTGCAAAGTAAAATTTAATTGCATCATTTCTCCATAGGATTAAAATGTTGGAACTAGTAAGCTAGCTTCATCTTTATTGGACACAGTTTCTAGATACATGGTAGGTGACCTTTGGTCTTATGCTGATGCATCTTCTTTGTTCTTGTCTTTTGTAGTGGATACATGAACCTTAGTTATTAAGGATGTATGTGCATGTATCTAGTGGTTCTTGTAATCCTATAAATAGGACATATTTTGCTGAAGCTTATATTAGAGAGTCATTCCTAGAATATTTTAGAGAACAAGTTTCTTCTCTGTTTCCTATATTTTCTTACATAAAAGACAATCATCCTTCACAACATTTATCTTAAAAAGATGATTGTGCTGCTGAAAGGGAAAGAATTAAAGCTCAGCAAGCAGGAAGCCACCTGCACATTTGATAGCTACATTTGCTTTATATGGTTAAAGATGATCTCAAGCATTAGTTTGTGCTCATACAACAACAATTAAGCCTTCATCCCACTAGGTGAGGTTGGCTACAGCATTCTAGACCTACAACCATCTCTATGCATGATCATTTCCTCTGTGACCATTATATCCTAGGTTATGTCTAAGAGTTTCCTTCAAATTTTCTTTGGTTTTCCACTTGCTCTTCTGCTACAAATTTTTTCCATTACAACAACTTGTCACATAGATGGCTCTATCGGTCTTCTTCTCACATATTCAAATCATCTTAATTGAGACTTCCACATTTTATCTTCAATAGGCACCACTCCAACCTTATTATGTATGATCTTGTTTTTCTATTTTTGTATTTTCTTGTAAAGCCACATATCCACAATAAAATTCTTCATCTCAGTTCCACTGAATCTAATTTCAAGACCACGGTCATGACAACAAAATATTTTTATGTATCATTATTGTAGATTATTTTTTTCATATATCTGATAAAATAGTTGTTGGCATTTGGAGATTTCAAGGTGGCATGGGTTTCCTAAAATCAGTTTAGGAAATCTTGTCTAAATCGGTCTTAGGAAACTTTCTTAAGTGTACAGTTGCTCTTTTTTCCTATTGTATAGTTTCCTATTGTGTATAGATCTATAGTTTCTTATTGTACAAATTGATTGCTTTCCTTTTTATATAAATCCCTCTTCTATAAAAGAAGAGCTCGTGTAATTGGATGAAGTAGAGAAGAAAAGAGTTTTTCCTCCATTTCTTACATGGTATCAGAGCCGCCACAGTCCTACAAACCCTAGTGCCTTCATTGCACCTTTCAGCGCCATCGCAGCCTTCCGAAACCTTACCTACATCACACGTACATTTTCTTTCTCGATGTCAACCTTCTTGTGTTTCAATTAAACTCTCTAAAACATGTCTGAAATGTTTGAAGCAATGGTAATTGGAGAGATCTCACCAGCAGTGGATTAAGTTCCTGAAGCAATCCCAGAAGCTGGGCATGGAGCAGTAGCAAGGGAGTTGCCCAATATCCATCTATCCTATCAACTAGATGGAAGAAACTACCTGCAGTGGGCTCAATTGGTAAGGACATTTCTTAAAGGAAGGGGTAAGATCGGTCATCTCACTTTCTTTCCTCCAAAGGCAATAGATCCTAAGTACCTGACATGGGATATTGAGGATTCCCAAATAATGTCTTGGCTGTGGAATGCTATGCTTCTAGAGGTAAGTAAGAATTACATATTTTTGGGTACTGCTTGGGAGATTTGGGAAGTTGTGAAGTGAACTTACTCCAAAATTCAAGATGCATCAGTCATCTATGAAGTAAAAACTAAAATTCGCGGTTCTAAACAATGGGGGTTGTCTGTCATTGAGTATTATAATCGTATGAATAGTCTTTGGCTAGAGTTAGACCACTACCAAAATATAAAGATGATTTGTAGCATGGATGCTGCAACCCTTAACCAAATAGTCGAACGGGATAGGATTTTTTAGTTTTTGGTTGGTTTTAACCCTGAATTTGATCAAGCGAGGGTGCAGCTACTTGGTCGGGAAAAACTCCCCTCTCTTAATGAGGTATTTGCTGTGGTAAAGAGTGAAGAAAATAGGAGGTTGGTGATGCTAAGGGAATCTGCTTGACGGATTTGCAATGGCAATGAACAAAGGAAAGGGGACACGACCTAGATCTGGGAGAATAAAGGCTCAAACTTGAGCTAATGGAAGAGAGGGACTATAGTGCACTCATTGTTAGAAACCTAGGCATATCCGTGGCACATGCTTCAAGCTACATGGCAAAGAGGCTGTCCTAAATAGGAGTGGAGGAGGATTCAAGAACTTGGTTGCAAGAAACTAGGTTTATCTATCACACAAGGGGTAAAAGAAGGACCAGATAGGAGTGAAGGTCGAGGCTGATATCTCACTCCATTTAATGCTGAGGAGATCAACAAGCTGAAGTCCTTCCTCAAATCAATGCAAGATGGAACTTACTCCCTAGCACAATTGGAAACCCTAGGTAAATGCATTCATTCTGCATTCTTTTCTACCTTAAATACTGATCAGAATGATGTTTGGATCTTGGATTCAGGAGCAACAGACCATATGACTACTAACCCCTGTGTATTTTCCACTTATCAACCTCTCAAGACCATCAGAATGATTACAATTGCTAATGGCATGACAGTTCCTATTGTGGGCCGTGGCAGTATAGATCTTAGCCCTAATCTCTCCATTAAACTAGTCCTTCATGTCCCACACTTATCATCTAATCTCATGTCCATTCATCAGCTCACTAAATCCTTAAATTGTCAAGCTGTCTTTTTACCTAATATGTGTGAGTTTCAGGTATTGAAGACAGGGAAGAGGATTGGTGTTGCTAAAGAAAAAGGTGGCTTGTACTGCTTTGTAGGGGAGGCTTCTTATCCATCTAAAGATTAGTTGCCGGTGGTTTGTTCCTCTCAAACTATAGCAAATCATCACAATATATGGTTGCTTCATTACCACCTTGGTCACCCTCCATTTACTTTATTAAAAGTTATGTTTCCTACTTTATTTCATTCTATTGATCCTAGTATCTTTCATTGTGATGTATGCATTCTTTCCAAACAACATCGTGTTTCTTATTCCATGAGTAATAAAATCAATTCTAAACCCTTTTCCCTAATTCATTCTGATGTATGGGGGCCTTGCAAAATTCCTAATTATTCTGGGACTTAGTGGTTTATCTCCTTCATTGATGATTGTACTCGAATGACATGGGTGTTTTTGCTAAAAGATAAGGCAACCATAGGAACAGTGTTGCCAAATTTGTGTAAGATGATTACTACTCAATTTGGAACACCTATACAGAAACTTAGAACTAAGAATGCCCGAGAGTATTTTAACCATCATATGCATCAGTTTTTCCAACAAGAAGGAATTGTCCACGATTCTTTTTGTGTAGATACTCCACAAAAAATGGAGTAGCTAAGAGGAAGATGAGACATCTCAATGTGGCCCGTACCCTATTTCATCATCATAGAGTTCCTAAAATTTTTTGGGGGGATGTTGTCCTCACTGCTACCTTTCTTATTAATCGAGTACCCACTAAGCTCCTTCACCAACAAAGACCTCTTGTCTCACCACTCATTTTCTAGATTTCAATGTGCATAATCCTCTCCCTCTTAAAAGTGTTTGGGTGTGTATCCTTTGTTCACATATCCAAACAACATTAAGATAAGTTGGATCCAAGGGCACTCAAGTGTGTTTTCCTAGGGTATTCTCCTGCCCAAAAGGGATATACGTGTTACCATCCTTCTACTTGCAAGCTGTATGTTTCCAAAGATGTTACCTTTATTGAGTCCCTTCCTTTTTTTGGTTCCTCTCTAGCTGGTCCCTAGGGAGAGAGACTTTACTATGGGGACTACAGCTTTGATGACACTCTCTTGTCTACCTCACAGCATACCCCTCACTCCAGTTCTAATTCTCTTGACAAAACCAGCCCTACTACCACTCAAACAACTCAACCATCACCAACACGACCTTCTCATCTTCTCATTAACTTGTCCTTTGGCAGTCACAAAGAAAAGCATGATCAGGCTAAGTTGGGTGAACAAGCAGCCATCAAAAGGATGCCCTCTCCAATTCGGTACAAGGGATCTCCTTACATCTACAAGCAAAGGCAGCCTATCCAAGACACTCAGCATACACCACCCTCGAATCCTGGTCTAGGTATGAATCTCAAGCAAGATACTTTCTCTTCTAATGACCCTATCTTTGATGATTTAGACCTACCTAATGCAGTTAGAAAGGGGGTTAGGATCTGTACCCAACATCCCTTAACCAATTTTCTCTCCTATCATCGTCTCTCCCAAAAGCATAAAAGTTTCCTCGTTTCCTTAGATTCAATTATCATTCCTAAGTCACTAAATGAGGCATTAAAGGATCGAAACTAGAAACAAGTTATGTTAGAGGAAATGAATGCCCTAAAAAAGAACCATACATGGGATCTTGTGTCCAGACCTAAGGGGATGAATCCGGTGGGGTGTAGATGGATTTGCAATGTAAAATATAAAGCTGATGACATGCTAGAGAGATATAAGGCCAGGATGGTAGCTAAGGGATACACACAATCTTATGGAGTAGATTATCATGAGACATTTGCTCTAGTAGCAAAAATGACCGTGGTACGAATCCTCCTCTCATTGACAGCCTATTTTGGATGGAACTTGCAGCAACTAGATGTAAAAAATGCATTCCTCCATGAGGGTTTGGAGGAGGACGTATGTATGGAATTGCCACCAGGGTTCTAAGAAGGGCAGGTATGTAAGCTCAAGAAAGCTCTATATGGGCTTAAGCAATCTCTTAGGGCTTGGTTTGGACGGTTTTCCAAAGCTGTAAAAACTCTCGAGTATGGTCAAAGTAGGGGAGACCACACTCTCTTCATAAAACACTCCAAAGAAGGTAAAGTGACAGTTCTGTTAGTATATGTAGATAATATGATTGTCACAGGCAATGATAAGGAGGAGCAAGGAAAACTCAAGGAAAGGTTGACTAGGGAATTCGAGATCAAAGACTTGGGGGTTCTCAAATATTTTCTAAGAATTGAAGTTGCCAATTCTAAAGCTGGGATCTTTCTTTCTCAAAGGAAGTATGTGCTGGACTTGTTAGTAGAAACAAGGTTAACAGGTGGAAAAGGGTCTAAAATCCCTATTAAACCTATCAGTAGGTTGTGGAACAACCCTAGCAGCCAACCGATGGACAAAGAAAGGTACCAAAGACTTGTTGGAAGGCTGATATATCTCTGCCACACAAGGCCTAACATCGCTTTTGCAATCAGTCTTGTGAGCCAATTCATGCATATCCCAACTGAGGAGCGTACGCTTGCTGTAAGAAAGATTCTAAGTTACCTCAAGGCCATTCCAGGTAAGGAAATTCTATTTAAAGCAAGGAATGAACTGGATATCAAGGGTTTCTCAGATGCTGACTATGCTGGGTCTATAACAAATAGGCGGTCAACAAGTGGTTATTGTGTTTATCTAGGTGAGAACTTGGTGTCATGGAGGAGTAAGAAACAAAGTGTTGTAGCAAGATCAAGTGCATAAGTGAAATTTAGGGCTATAACCCTTTGCCTATGTGAAGTTTTTTGGCTACAAACTATCCTTGAAGACCTAAAGATTCAAGCCCAATGATCAATTGGGCTTTGGTGTGATAACCAATCAGCAATCAACATAGCCAATAATCCTGTCCAACAAGACAGGACTGTCACGACCCAAGGGTAATTAGAAGGGCAATTATGTAATTAGTTACCTTAATTTGTTAGGAGCTATTTCTGTTATTTTGTTACAACACATGGGCTGTTATTCTAGATGTTTCTTTCAGTTGTATAGCTTATAAATAGGTTATAGTATGTAGAGAAGAGTATGCTTGAATTGAATGGAATGAATTCTAATTCTCTCTCTCTCTCTCTCTCTCTCTCGTTCTTCACTGTTCCATCCCTTCTCTCCCTAATTCTATTCAATCTCTACCTCTGAATTCTGCTCTCTCTCTCTCCCGTGAACTCTTCTCACTTCCCTTTCTAACCTTAATCAAATCCTAGGGTTGTAACAAGGACTAAACATGTTGAGATAGACCGACATTTCATCGAGAAGTTGGAAGCCGGCCTAATTCATTTATCCTATATGCCATCCAAAGAACAAGTTGGGATATTCTAACCAAAGGGCTACCAACAAAGAGGTTTGAAGACTTGGTAAGCAAGCTGGGAATGTGGGATATACAGTCTCCAGCTAAAGGAGGAATGTTAGCATTCGGAGATTTCATGGTGGCATGGGTTTCCTAAAATCAGTTTAGGAAATCTTGCCTAAACTAGTCTTGGGAAACTTTCCTAAGTGTACAACTGCTCTTCTTTCCTATTGTATTGTTTCCTATTGTGTATAGATCTATAGTTTCCTATTGTATAGATTGATTGCTTTCCTTTTTATGTAAATCCCTCTTCTATAAAAGAAGAGCTCGTGTAATTGGATGAAGTAGAGAAGAAAATAGTTTTTCTTCCATTCCTTACAATAGTGAAACATATAAGTTGAAGCTGAGATAAGGTATGCATACATAATACTTATGGTGACAAACATACAGAAGTAATATTATTTATTGTAATTTTGATTGCCATCTAATTGGTGGCAAAAGGTGCAAACTCATGAAGCATTCCAGTGTAGTCTAGCCTTTCATCTAAAAACCATATTGTAACACAACAACTTATATTGACACAATTCAGTATAAATGTCATAACAAATTCCACTAGAGGGCATACACATACCACTTATACACAAAAAATATATATGTATATCAATAAATACACAATCACACATCAATTTTCAGACATGCATATGCTTTGTTTTAGTTTTAGTATGTTCAGAAGGATGAATGGGTCATTAGACCTCCTCCATTGATATAAAAAAATTCATGATCAACATAAACAGATAAAAACAAAGAAAAGAAATTTTAATCAGCACCTCAAACCTTCAATAACATAAGCTATAAGTACCTTCTAATTATGGAGACACCGCATAACCTTTTACAAAAATCCACTCCAGTATAGACGGAACCTGTTCCACACAAACAATAAATATAAAAAAGGCAAAAAAACTTGTTAATAATTCTTCCACTATCATGAAAACAATAGATATTGCCTACCCAAAAAGAGTACAATAAGGTAAAACTCTAGTTTAACTAGACAAAATAGAGGGCACTATCACAAAAAAGGAATCATACTGAAGTGGCTAAAAACAAAACTAAAAATCATCTATGGTTGGAGAAATCCCCTCAACTCTTCTATTATGGAAGGTACATTTCTTATCATAACAGATCTTAAACCTAGATAAAAGAGGAGGCTTTAGGTAGATAACAATCATTGCACAAACAAAAAGAGAAATTTTATTAGACGGCTATAAGACTATCTAAGACAAGGATGTCAAGGTAGATGTACAACCATAAAATAAAAGACTGTAGTGACCTCTTGGATCCGACACTGTTCTTCTAGTAAGAACGCTTAAGCAGGAATCACCAGAATAAAGAGAGGGAATGAAGAAGAATTAGGAGGGAGAGAATTGTAGAATTAGGGGGAAGAATTTGAATAGGAATCAATTCAAAAGTATTCGATGCTTACAATTGAATTGGGCCGAGCTTTATATACTCGGTTCCCAGCGGTTGGCGCCAACAGCCTGGCTCGCATATCGCCTTTGATTTGCTACAAATTCTAGTAATGACACCAGCCACTCCAACTATACTTTTATTACAATAAGACCCCCCTTAGGTACACGACAACTCCCCTCCCCTTGAATTAATTCTTGTCCCCAAGAATGGTAAGTAAGCTCGCTGTGTTGGGAAACTGATTGAGGAATTCTGGAAGGTATTCCCACGTACTTCTATCGGGGTGCAGGGTAGACCATTGAACCAGCACCTGAGTGATCGGGGCCCCTTGCTGGAAGATGACCCGCTTGTCTATAACAACGACTGGTTGGACTGGCTTCGGTTCACGGATGGTAACTGGTAGGGGATGGCTGGCAACCTGAAACCCAGTAGCTTTCCGTAGAAGGGACACATAAAACACCGGGTGTATTTGGGTTCTTTTGGGTAGCTGCAATCTGTAAGCAACTGGTCTCACCCGTTCGGTGATAGGGTAAGGTCCATAGAATTTGGGACTGAGCTTGGTCACCTTGTGCTGTAAGATGGATTTGAATTGGGGTTGGCTGAGCTTGAGGTACACTTCGTCACCTACCTTGAATTCACGTTCACTTCTCTTTTTATCGGCCATCTGTTTCGTTCAATTCTGAACTTTGGCCAATTCTGTTTTCAGATTCTGTAAGACCTCCTGACGATGTTGTAGGTAGGAGTCCACATCGGCCAATGAAGTTGGCTCGCTACCCATCCACACTAAATTGGGTTTGTACCCGTATAAAGCATCAAATGGTATCATCCCTATGGAACGATGGTGGCTAGAATTATACCACCATTGTGCCAAGGATAGCCATTTGTTCCATCCTTTAGGTTGTGCAAAACAAAAACATCTGAGATAGGCTTCCAAGCACTGATTGACTCGTTCAAATTGGCCATCGGTCTTAGGATGGTAGGCAGTTGACATAAGAAGCTTAGAACCCAATGCTTTGAACATCTCCCGCCAAAATAAGCTGGTAAACACCTTATCCCTATCTGAAATGATTACTGAGAACCCTGTGCAGCTTCACGACCTGATCCAAGAATTCTCGGGCTATTTCTGGTGCTATGAAGGGATGAGCGAGACTAAGGAAATGGATGTACTTGGTCAACCTGTCTACCACGACTAGCACGCATTTCTTTCCTTCTGAACGTGGCAACCCTTTGACAAAATCCATTGTAATGTGAGCCCAAGCCCGATCAGGTACTGCCAGTGGTTGCAACAGACCTGGTTTAGACACTGATTCATGTTTGCACCTTTTACAAACGCCGCACTTAAGTACATACTGCATCACTGATTTTTTTAATCCAAGCCAGAAAAAGACTTGTTTCACCTTTCTATATGTATTTTGGATCCCGGAGAGTCGTGCATCATTTGGAGTATCCTACCCCTCAGCGCCTCACAATCTCTTATTACTAACCGTCCATGATATCGAATGAGACCGTTATTGAAGGTGTACCCTTGCTTGCTGTTGGGACCTAGACTCAATTGTTCCAACAATTCCTTTGTCCACAAATTCTTGTCATAACTATTTGTGACTTCTTGGTACCAATCCAGGATCACTGCCGATGTGACTGCACATTGCCCTTCCTCATGGCACCGAGATAACGCGTCGACTGCCACATTCTCCTTTCCCTTTCGATATTGAATCATAAATTCCAATCCCATTAGCTTAGACATCCCCTTTCTCTGTAAATTGGTATTCAACTTTTGTTGAGATAAGAATTTGAGGCTTTCGTGATCAGTCTTTATAATAAACCGCCCTACCTCCAAGTAATGCCCCCATTTTTCGACTGCCATAAGGATTGTCAATAGCTCCTTATCATACGTACTTAGCCCTTGATGCCTTGTGGCCAAAGGTCGCCCATCTTGAGATAGAATATCCCCCACTCCTGTACCACTCGCATTTGTCTCTAGTGTAAACGGTTTGTTGAAGTCAAGAATGCCAAGTATCGGCACCTCACTCATGGCTTTTTTAAGGTTTTCAAATGCAACTTCTTCTTTCACTCCACTTAAAACCATCCTTCTTCAATAGGTCCGTTAATGGCTTGCTTATTACCCCATAGTTTCTTACGAAACGCTTGTAATACCCTATCAGTCCCAGAAAGCCCCTTAGAGATCGAATATTCCAGGTTTTGGCCATGACAACATTGCCGATATCTTCTTAGGATCAGTGCTAACTCCAGCACTAGAGATGACATAACCCAAGTACTCCTCCTGCATCTGAGCAAAGGAACATTTGAACTTTTTTATGCACAGCCGATTGAGTCTAAGGACTTGAAATGCTGCTCTCAGGTGCTCTAAGTGTTGGGTGAAAGAGGAGCTATATATGAGGATATCATCGAAGACTACCAAAATAAATTTGCGGAGGTAGGGTTCAAAGATATGGTTCATAAGGACTTGGAAGGTTGCGGGGGCATTGGTAAAACCGAAAGGCATTACGGTAAATTCATAATGCCCATGGTGAGTTCTAAAAGCGGTCTTAGGAATGTCTGAGGGGTGCATCCGAATTTGGTGATATCTGGACCTAAGGTCAAGTTTAGAAAATACCGAAGCATTAGCTAGTTCATCGAGTAAATCCTTAATGATAGGGATAGGAAATTTATTTTTTATGGTGATGCTATTGAGCTAGCGGTAATCAATGCAGAAGCGCTAGGTTCCATCCTTTTTCTTAACTAAAAGGAAGGGAGATGCAAAAGGGCTTCTGCTCAGTTGGATCAAGGATTGGTCGAGGATTTCTTTGACCATGGTTTCAATCTCAATTTTAAGTTTAGGAGGATATCTATATGATCGAATATTGATGGGTTCTGCATTAGGTTGAAGGGCAATTGTGTGATCAAAGGGTCTCTTAGGAGGGAGGCTGTTAGGTTCTACAAATAAGTCCCCAAACTCAATAAGTAATGCATCAAGAGAAGATAATTCCTGTACCTGCCATTGGTTGGTCGTTGGGATGTTGTTGGCCATCGTCCCTTGACCTCTTGGTTCTTCCCAATCCACATAAGCCTTAATGGTAAAAAGCTAAGCCACATGGGACATCTTACACTTCAGTAATTTATGCAGCTTTCTTCCTCTGATCAATTTGCACACCCTTGTCTCCACATTTCCCTGCAACGTAATTCTCCTGTCTCCCCTAGCCAATGTAACTTTCATTTTGTTAAATTCGAAGCTAATGGGGCTAACTTCTCTCATCCAATCAACTCCCAACACTATTTGGCAGCCTCCTAATTTTAATAATCTGAGATCAGCTTCGAAGGATTCCCCTTGCATTGTCCAACAAAACCCCAGACATGTCGACTTACTCAACACTCGACTTCCGTTAGCTACGGTTACCGCTAATGGTTGAGTGTTGGAAAGCTCACACTTCATCTTCGTCACAGTTCCCTCGTTAATGAAGCTATGTGTGCTTCCACTGTCAATCAATACCATGAGTGACCCCTCTGGTACCCTCCCTTCTACCTTGATTATTTTACTGCTAGCCACCCTTTTAATAGCATGGATAGAGATAGTGCCATTGTCTTCCTCTTCTCCTTCCTCTTCGGCCACAAAATTTTCCTCCCCTGTATCATTCTCCACTTCGCCTCCTTCTAGTAATAACAATTGTTTGCCACAGCGATGCCCAAGGTAGTACTTATCGCCACATCGATAACACAATCCGGGAGGCCTCTTTAGCTCCATCATCCTTCCCCCGTGCTGCATCGTATTAGTTGGAGGCGGCAAAACAGATGGCTTCGTTACCGATCCTGTTCTGTACATCTCTCTTAACAAACCTCTTCCCACAGTTGGAGATGAGACGGATCCCTGTCCCCTCACCTGAGTCCTCTGCACCTTCATTATAGCTTCTACATTCATCTCCTGTAGTAAAGCACTCTCTACTGCTTCTTGTACCGTTCGGGGCCTAGTCATCTTCACTGCGGACCGTAACTCCTCATTCAAACCGCTCAAAAAACTCGACACGAAGTAATCTTCAGTCAAGTAGGGATTGCGGCTCAACATCTGAGACTTCAGCTCCTCGAATCTGAGCTAGTACTCTGGCACCAAACCATTCTGCTTCATCTTATTAAATTCCTCCATGATGTCCATGGTCCTCTTTTCTCCGAACCGTTCACATATTCCCTTGACAAATTCCTCCCAATTACAATCCTCCCTAACTCGTGACCAGCCTTGGTACCACACATCCCCTATGTCGTTCAAATATGCTACCGCCAGGCTGATCTTCTGGTCCTCAGCCACCCCGATGTATCCCAAATAGTTTCTCACATCGACGTAACCACCAGCGAGGTTTCGCCTCGTCAAACACAGGTAATTCTAATTTTGGTAGAGGAAAATTAGAATTCACCTGAGTTTCCGGTCTCCTTCCCATTCCAATGTCTTCCAAAGCTGTCGGATCATCCTTCGCTTCCGACGAGCTAACCATTCTCCGACTCATACCAGCTCTTGGTAAAATTGGATCCGACCTTTCTCTCGGAGGAAAATCTGGAGATAGTCTCACCTGAGCTTGACTCGAGAACATGAGCATGAATTGTTGCATCTGATCATGCAGCATGTTACTCTGCTCTCTCATCTCCTCTCTGATGTGGTTGCGCATATCCCCACGCAATCGATCCGTTACCTCTTCCAATCTCCGATCGATCACCGAGCCCAATGATTCCTCCAGATCCGATTCAAGTCTGAACATCCATCACCGTAGCCGACACTTGCTGAAGTTGCAGTTCCATCTGTTTCATACGAGTTCCATCTGCCATTGCTATTGCCTCAATTTCCTTGGAAACCAGGAGCGAATGCTCTGATACCAATTGTCGTGACCTCTTGGATCCAACAGTGTTCTTCTAGTAAGAACACTCAGGCGGGAATCACCAGAATAAAGAGAGGGAATGAAGAAGAATTAGGAGGGAGAGAATTGTAGAATTAGGGGGAAGAATTTGAATAGGAATCAATTCAAAAGTATTCGATGCTTACAATTGAATTGGGCCAAGCTTTATATACTCGGTTCCCAACGGTTGGCGCCAATAGCCTGGCTCTCATACCGCCTTTGATTTGCTACAAATTCTAGTAATGACACCCGCCACTCCAACTATACTTTTATTACAGTAAGACCCCCCTTAGGTACACGACAAAGACAATCAGAAACGAGATTATTCGCAATGAAGTTGACGTGATGCTTATTGAAAAAAAATGAACAAGATGCAATTAAGATGATTTGCACATGGGAGAAGAAGTCCATTAGACGTACCTGAGAGAAGATTGGATGGATTGGAAGAAGTTTTTGTAGAAAAAGAGGTAGAGAAACCCTTAGAAATGAACATGACATAGGATATAATGACCTTATAGAAGATATGTCCATGGATGAGGATGATTGGAAAGAGAGAATTCATGTAGCTAACTCTACCTAGTAGGATTAAGGTTTGTAATTGTGATGACTACATATAAATTTCACGGCCCAAATTCAATCGAAAATATGGAACAAATCTGAGTAGTAGCTTACCAGTTGGAGTGATCACCTGCTTTTCTGTAAATGGTAGATGTCCGAGGCCATGTTCAACAACCTGGCATCATGGGGAAAAGTAGCAAGTTAAGAAATTGTCCCAATTATGGAATAGGGAACTAGCATCCACAGCCAGAAACACTCACCAAACGAATCAACCGATCCGCATAAAAAACAAAATCATGTTTTGTTGTTTGAGCATCGCGTATTAGTGTGTGCATGCCCCTAATCTGGATGGAACAAGAATTTCAAGCAGCAAACAGATAAATGAGTTGAATTTCTGATGGAAAAAAATAATTAACTATAGTGAGTTAATCTTAGAAGATCCATAATAGTTTAACGAGCATTGAACTGAAGGCATATAGCTCTCAATGAATTAAATTAACACAACTAAATATCTAGTAGGTTAAGACAAGCAGTACCTGAAATGTTGACTGAATGACATAAAGGTTGGGATATATTTTACAAAGATCATGTTGACCAAGTTTGGTTCGGATATGTTGAACAATCAAATCAATAGCTACATGATTGTCACCACCACGGGGGATAATAATGTCTGCGTACTTCTTTGTTGGAAGTATAAAGTCATCAAAAGCAGCCTTCACAAATTTTGAGTACTGCAGCATAAATGCAAATTTTCTTAACAAAGAGATGAGCAGAAAAAATACTACATAAAAATTAGATCAGTAACAGAATGAACCAAGGAAACAAAAGAACAGATAACAATTAATAACAGATTTAGAATTTGTAACCTAGATAATACTACATAAAAAAAGAAATTGGAGAAAAAATCAAACATGATATTCCAAAAATAATCTTAACAAAATGTAGTGACATCTCTTTTAGTGACTATGAGTCAAAGGTGAATCCAAAGGCAAAGCCTACCAAATGAATATATAGTATATATAACCTGTTGAAGATGAACATCACAAAATCTCAATATTTAGGAACGGTATATATTAATTTAATGCATAAAACATTAAGCTTTTCAAAGTTTCCATCATTGAGTTGCAAACCTGCAACCTAATTTAAGTAGCGAATCTAAAAAGCTTGGTATCACTTTCTATAATAACACCTAATTTAAATATGACCCAACATTACAAAGAAATATTCAGACAATGAATCAGAGATTACCAGCAGTGCAAATATATGAATGTGCACGTCCACTTAGCTATTTTAGAAAACAGTGTCCCCTAGCTAATTATAAGTATTTCTAGATACAAAACATGCTTCCAGTCTGAATGTATTTTTAAGATCAATACTTTGTTTCCCATTTCCAGCAACTTCTCTGACAGGACTTCTGAATTCAAGGTGGATTCTAGTACTATGTTACACAACATAGTTTGGCCTTACAATGATACAATCACCCGACTCAGACCATAAAGGAGACTATGATTTTGAATTGCACTAAGTCCAGCATCAAAAATTCAGAAATCAAGATTGAACTCAAAATAAATTGACCATTTGCTAACCTGATCAAGCACCATGTCGATATCCCTACCCTTTTCAACGGTGTCACGCCTTATTCTCCTTGCCAGGCGTACATCAGCATCTGCACTGAAAATTATCAAATGTAAAGATCATATATCAATCCAACTCGTCAATGCTATTAAGAAGCCCATAAAATTGCCATGACAAAACTAGCTCTTCAAGCCTGAAATTTGAATTTTAGCTCAATTCTAATGAGCAAGACTGAAGGGTTAGAAAACGGCATGCGGTGAATATGGGGACAAAAATAGATTAGGACTCTTTGGCTAAGCAGCTGACATGGAAAAACTATGACCATTTAAAGAGTACAGAATGTTGAATGTGGAAACATTCATATGGTAACAACCTATAATTTTATCTCCTATTTCGGGAATAATTGAATAAATTTGGAGAATATTTGAGTTGAGAGAAAATAGTTTGGGGCAAAATATCCTTGGAATTGGACTTAAAACAGGTGAAAGTGATCCATACGATGAATTATGGGTTGAGGGAATGGCTTGGGTGAGCCATGGTTGAGGAAAAGGTATTACTGTAATTTATAAAAAGAAAAAAAAAAAGAAAAGAAAGAAAAAAAATGGTGGGGCTTGAAGATTTATTTGATTTAATAAGTGTGAAATTAAATTGGAGTTTGATAGCAGTGTGTTTGACCAAGGTAGTGGTCAAATGTGTAGATATATATTGGTATATAAGTATAAGTGGGAAAAGAGGAGAAAAATTGAGTGTGTATATATTGATATAGGAGGAAATATATATATATATATATATAGAAAGGAAAAAAGAAAAGAGAAAAATAAATAAAACTAAAACAACAAAGGAGACAGGTTTGGAACTGTTCATGGCAGTTGGTGGCTGTTTGTGGAGCTGCTTCGAGAGCTTGACGTGGGGTCGGGAGCTACAGATCTAGGTGGGTTCAGCACAACCAGTGACACCCTTTTCATCCAGGGAGGACCAACATTCCAATGAGACATCATAAAATTTTACCCACAAAGGAACAGACGTATGAGCATCTTTGGATAAAATCATTCCAAGTTCCCAGCACCGAAGGAAAAAAGGACGATGAGCAAAGTGCCAAGGACCTGCTTCAAAAACTTCATTCATTTGATCATGAGAATTAAATCGGAAGAAGAAAAAACCTAAGTTATTGGAATGGACTTCCAAGAGACCAAATTTCTTCCAAAGGCACATGGCAACGTTTTGGACAGTCGGAAAAGGCAAGTGCAAAAAAACTAAAAAAAACAAATAATAAATAAAAAAAAGTCCTGGCAGACTGCTGCTCGCCAGCTAACAGCAGCCGCCAGCCAAGAGAAATCTCACCAACTAGCAAGCTAAGGGGTGGAAGGGACCTCACGATCCCTTCTGCCAAAATGTAGGCTGCCCCCTGCAATGCAGGTGGGCAGCAAGTCAAATGAACGGAACCCTATGGCCCCATGTGATTTTCTTCATGGAGTGGCCTGTAAACTCACCTTCCTCGAAGGACAAAAAAGAAGGGACTAAATTGGTGAAATTGACGCTGGTTTCACAAATTTGTAGGGTCTTTTATACAATTTGAAATTTATTTCCCTAACTATAAATGAGTGTCTTAAGACATGAATTGGAAGAGGGCCAAGTTTTGGGCCCATAAAAAGGGAAGCATATTTTTCCTCCTCTATTTTGTTGAAATGCAAGTGGAAGTGGAGCGAGAGAGTTTAGGGAGAGTTTGAGGGATCTTGGAGCTTGGACATTGAGTGGATCTTCCCTTAATAAGGTAACGAGTCTTTCTCTATTCTTGTAGCTAGATTTACTCTCATGGATGGCACAAAAGATAGTCTAAATATTTTTTGGTTGGATTTTTATTGTTGTGTAAAGGTGAGAGATCACTATTTTTGGGGAGGGGTTATCTAGCTTCTAACTTCATCTTTGGTAAGTCCTCTACCCCCGTTTTCATAATGCATTGAGCATCATTTTCATGACATGGTGGTTTGCATGTTGAGTGCATTGTTGTCTCTTTTGATTTATATAAATGTCATGAGGACATGTTGGGGCCATGCACTTAGGATCTAAGACAAGAATACCCATTGGGGGGTGTCATCACTAAGAGAAAGGAGTGTTGGGAAATTTCAAAGAGTAAAGAACCATGGAGGGTTAACTCATAAAGGATGGAGGTCCATTGTCATGGAGACTTTGAAAATGTGGAGAATGTGGTTGGGGGTTTACATTTCATGTTGTGCGTGCTTAGACTTATTGAGCTTTCAAAGGTTATGGTCTCATCTCCATCATATTCAAATGTTCACGAGGGGACTACGAGTTGTCAAAGTTGTTAGAAGACCATTATTTCATGATTTATGTATTAGGGAGACCTTGTCTATTGGTTGTTTTACGTTTTGGGATGAATGCATGAAAGTATAGGTTTCATGGGGAGCTTACCTTTTATCTTGATAATGGGGAAGAAGGTAAACATATTCGGTCAATTTGTAATTGTAGTGTCTGATGATATAAAGGTACTATAAAGTTTTATTTTGATTTAAAGGAAAAACTATTAATTTTTTATTATTAAACTATTAATTTTCGGTTTAGTGGTTATTTTGGTTTAAAGCATGCCTAGTTGCCAAAGGGTACACACAGACCCCAAGTATTGACTTTTTTGAGACTTTCTCTCCTATTTCTCATCTTACCTTTGTTCATGTGCTTGTGTTTGTGGCGGTCAATCTCAATTAACCCATGTATCAATTGGATGGAAAGAATGCATTTCTTTATGGTGACTTGACCGAAGAGGCTTATATGGAGCAACCACCTAGATTTGTTGCTCCGAGGGAGACTCATCTAGTATGTAAATTGAAGAAAGCTATTTATGGTTTGAAGCAAAGTCCCAGAGCTTGGTTTGACAAATTCAATCAAGTAGTTTTTGCTCCAGGATTTAGACGAAGTCAAGCTAATCATTCAGTTTTTGTGCGACATAGTTCATCTGGCATTGTGATACTTATTGTATATGTTAATGATATACTGTTATCAGGCAGTGATATAACTAGCACTCCAGAAACCATGAAATACTTGCAGCAACAATTTGTTACAAAAGTCCTAGGTCAATTGAGGTATTTTCTTGGTATCGAGGTTACTCGTGGTAAACAAGGTGTTGTGTTATCTCAAAGAATGTATTCTAGAGATCTTTTACAAGAAACAAGCCTACTAGGGGCAGAACCAGCAACAATTCCTATGGAACTAAACTTGACTTGTGGAAGGAAGATGAAGACCTTGAGAACAGTACAAAATACAGACGACTAGTTGGGAAACTTATTTATCTAACAGTGACTAGGCCAGATATTGTGCATGCCATGGGGTTAATTAGTTAGTTTATGGAAAAACCTAATAAGTGTCACTGGGAAGCTGTTTGCAATAGTTTGAGATATCAGTGTTCTAAAATGCGCTAGGCGCTAGTCGGGCGTCAGATTGGAGCCTAGCGCCTAAGACGCCTAGGAAGGGCCTAGGCAGACTACTTTTTTTTTTTAGTTTTTAATATAATTTAATGTTATTTTCAGATAAATTAAAGTTAAAAAGATAAATAAAACTTATATATATGTATAAACATAAACAGATAAATATATAAATAGATTTATTAATATACTGTTTATATATATAAACAGATAAATATATAAACAGATCAGTTTATATAGAAACTTATATATATATATATATAAACTGGGATGGCTAGGGCGGAGAATGGCTAGGGCAGAGAAAGAACAACGGAGATGGAGCCTGAGTCAGTGAGGATGCGCCGGCAAGGATGGAGCTTGACGGCGGCGATGGCGTAAAGGCAGTGAGGAGGTCGCGATGGAGTTGGAGGCAGCAATGAGGTACCAGCGGCGTTCAAGCAATGGTGGCCTTGGGTTAGAGAAAGGGGAGACGACTAAGATATAAGCAAAAAATTAGGCGTCCCAAGCAGTGCCTAGCCGCCTGGGCTGCCTAGGCGCCATCGTCAGCCAATTAATCGGGTCGACGCCTAGGGGGGCCGACTAGGCCAAATTCGCAGTGGTCGCGTAGGCCGATTTTTAGAACACTATGAGACATTAAAAAAAATCCAAGAAAAGGATTGTGGCTCAAAAAGAACAAACATATGGATTTAATTGGTTTTGTCAGATGCTAAATATGCTGGTGACAAGGGTGATAGAAAACCTGATGGTAATCAAAATGACCAACTGCTAGAAATATGCTCAAATTAAGGAAGATTTAGCCTTGATCCTAGAATATTCTAGGATTTATGTTTTGTGTAAATATAGTAAGTCAAAGATGTTGTTAGGATGCTGTCAATATTTAGTTTATTTCCTTCCTTTTTTGTTCATAATCCTCTCTTTAAAAGAGGATGTTGTTCTTGCTTATTGTAATCAATCAAGCTATATGGTCTTTGATTATTTCTAAGATGGTATCAAAGCCAGGTTAAATCTCAGCCATCCATTACCCTAGGCCCTACCCGAGGTCGTCTTCTCTCCATCGTCAACCACCAGATCGTTTCAGGAAGGTGACGACCACTTCAATTGGGTCGGTTGTGTTTGCTTCAACCACTGATTGCTTGCGGCCTCTCTGCCTTGACCGCCTACTACATGCTTCAACCAACGATTGCTCGCGGCTTCTCTGCCTTGACCACCAACTGCTTGCTGGGATCTTACATCGGCAGCCATCTCCCAGATCTTGGTAACCCAGTGTTTTCTTCTTGTTTTTTCCCACTCCCAAGTGATAAGTTATGTCGGAAGTTACTTCTGAAACTACCCTAAACCTTGCCACTGCCATCCAAACAAAAATTCCAGCAACCCAGCCAAACCATTCTAGCACCCATTTTGTCCTAATCTCCACCATTCTTTTAAATGGTGATAATTTTCTTCGCTGGTCTCAATCTGTTCGGATGTATATCCACGGGCAAGGAAAAATTGGCTACATCACGAGAGACAAGAAGGAACCTACAATGGATGACCCAGCACACTCTGTTTAGGATGCTAAAAACTCTATGGTCATGACATAGCTGGCCAATTCTATGGATGAAGATATCAGTTCCAATTATATGTGTTATCCTATTGCAAAGAAATTCTGGGATAATGTAAATCAAATGTACTCTGACCTGGGTAACCAATCACAGGTTTTTGAGTTAACTCTGAAGCTGGGAGAAATTCGGCAAGGAGATGATTCTGTTACTAAGTACTTCCATTTATTGAAGAGACTGTGGCAAGATCTTGATCTCTTCAACACTTATGAGTGAAAATCTACTGAAGATTGCAACCACCACAAGAAAATGGTTGAAGATGGTCGTATTTACAAGTTTCTTGCTGGTCTTTATATCGAGTTCGATGAGGTGCGAGGGAGGATTATTAGCCGATCTCCCATTCCTCCTATTGGTGAAGTATTTGCTGAGGTTAAAAGGGAAGAAAGTCGAAGGAGTGTCATGCTCGGCAAAAAAACTGCTGGTGAGTCGATTGAAAATTCTGCCTTGTTTACTGATTCTACTGCCTACAAGGCTACAAATTACCAGCGTAGGAGCAATGAGCAGCCTCGGGTCTGGTGTGACCATTGCAACAAACCACACCATACTCGTGAGACCTGCTGGAAAATTCATGGCAAGCCTGCCAATTCGAAGAGCAAGAGATAAGGGCAGTAACCATGGGGTCCCTACTACGAATGAGGTTGACACAGGTCCCTTCAACAAAGAGCAGATTGATCAACTCTTCAAGCTGTTACAATCCAGTTCCTCATCTGGTATTCCTAGTGTTTCCTTGGCACACACAGGTAGAAAATCTAAAGCTCTTTCTTATCTACATTCCTCTCCATGGGTTATTGACTCCGGAGCCTCCGATCAAATGACTAGTTCTCCTTATTTATTTAATGCCTATTATCCTTGCTTTGGCAATAAAAAAATCAGAATTGTCGATGGTAGTTTTTCATCTATTGCAAGAAAAGGACTTATTAAACTAACTGAGAAAATTAATCTCAATTCTATCCTTCATGTTCCTAACTTGGCTTGCAATCTTTTGTCTGTTAATAAACTTTGCAAAGATTCTAACTGTCATGTTACTTTTTTTGAATCCCATTGTGAATTTCAGGACCAGAACTTGGGGACGATGATTGGGCGTGCTAGGATGATTGAAGGTCTTTACTACTTTGATGAAATTTCTTCTGGTAATAAAAAAGCTGAGGGCTTTAGTAGTACTAGTTCAATTCCTGTTCAAGACACAATTATGCTATGGCATCTTAGACTAGAACATCCTAGTTTTGCCTATATGAAACGTTTATTTCCTGAATTATTTAAAGGAATGGATTGTTCTTCTTTTCAATGTGAAAGTTGCATCTTGGCAAAAAATCATCGTTCTACATATTTACCAAAACCCTACCAAGCATCCAAACCTTTTTATATAATTCATAGTGATGTTTGGGGTCCATCTAAAATTTCTACTCTATCTAGAAAAAAATGGTATGTTTCCTTTATAGACGATCATACTTGTTTGTGATGGGTTTATTTGATGCACAAAAAATCTGAAGTGGAATATTTATTCAAAAACTTTTACACTATGATTAAAAACCAATTTCAAACCAAAATTGATATTTTACACTCTGACAATGGCACCGAGTATTTCAATGAGCACTTGGGGGATTTTTTGAAAACCAAAGGTATTCGCCACCAATCTACTTGTTGTCATACTCCTCAACAAAATGGTATTGTTGAACGTAAAAATAAGCATTTACTCGAAGTAGCACATGCCATCATGTTTTCTATGCATATTCTAAAATACTTATGGGGTGAAGCTGTTTTGACAGCATCCTATTTAATAAACAAGATGTCTACTAAAGTATTAAAGTACCAAACACCCCTTGATGCCTAAAAGACTTTTTTCCCAACACTAGATTACATTCGGACCTCCCTATCAAAATTTTCGGCTGTACTGTGTATGTTCATATACCTACTCAATTTCGCTCAAAACTTGATCCTCGGGCTGTCAAATGTGTTTTCTTGGGCTATACCTCTCAAAAAAAAAGGCTATAAGTGTCATGATCCACTCACAAAAAGATCTACGTGAGTATGAATGTCTCCTTTGTTGAAAACAAACCCTATTTTTCCAAAAAATTCCTTCAGGGGAGAAACATGAAGATGAAGACAATTTTTGGGATGTTTATGTCCCTCTTCCAAACGCAATTTGTCCTACTCAGGAATCACATGTTTCTGATAATGGTCACTTAGAAGACTCTGGTTCTTTGATGCCAAGTAAAGGGGCAGGGGGAGAATTAGTACAAACTAATCATCATGATCTAAATTCTGAACTTCAGGTTTATACAAGGAAGAGATTTCATCAAATAAACAAAGACTTGAATGTTAATTCTACACAAAACCAGTCTGAAAACCCGAGAAATGGCACTGTAAGTTTAGGAAATCCCACTTCAACATTTAGTCCACCTCCTTCCACTTTACCTAATAGTTCTCAAGTTGATTCTTTAACTATTTCCAATCATTTACCTACTATTTCTGATCTTGATGTTCCTATAGCAATTAAGAAAGGTGTCAGAAGTTGCACTAAATATCCTATTGCTAAATATCTCTCAAAACACAGACTATCAAAGAATCATAAGGCTTTCACATTTAGGATTTCACACTTGTTTGTGCCAAGGAATATACAGGAAGCTTTGGATGGTCGAAACTGTAAATTAGCAATTATAGAGGAGATGAATGCTCTAAGTAGAAGTGGCACCTAGGAGATAGTGAACCTGCCCAAAGACAAAAAAGTAGTAGGGTGTAAATGGGTGTTTACAATAAAATGTAAGGCGGACGGGAGTGTTGATAGGTACAAAGCCAGACTGGTGGCTAAAGGCTTCACCTGGACTTATGGGATTGATTATCAAGAGACCTTTGCTCCTGTTGCAAAAATAAACTCTATCAGAGTCCTATTATCTCTTGTAGTAAACTCAGATTGGCCTCTACACCAACTTGATGTCAAAAATGCGTTTCTTAATGGTGATCTTGAAGAGGAGGTTTTCATGAGTTTGCCACCGGGATTCGAAAATAAACTTGGGAGTGACAAAGTATGTAGACTGAAGAAATCCTTGTATGGTCTCAAACAGTCCCCAAGATGATGGTTTAAACGCTTTGGAAAGGCAATTACCAGTTATGGCTTCCTTCAAAGTCAGGCAGATCACACTATATTTTATAAACACTCAAAAAATGGTAAAGTTGAGTCAATACGCGACCTAACATTGCTTTTGTAGTAAGTATGGTGAGTCAATTCATGCACTCACCAGGGCCAGAGTATTTTGAAGCAATCTACAGAATCCTAAGATATCTGAAAGGGATTCTTGGAAGAGGCTTACTGTTCAAGAAACATGGCCACCTACAAGTTGAGATCTACACTGATGCAGATTGGGAAGGAAGTGTTAATGATAGGAGATCTACTTCAGGTTACTGTTCTTTTGTTGGGGCAAACCTAGTCACCTAGCAAAGCAAAAAACAAAATGTGATGGCTAGAAGTAGGGCATAAGCAGAGTTCAGAGCTGTTGCTCATGAAATTTGTGAGGGAATGTGGATCAAAAGGATACTTGAAGAACTGAAGTTTCCTCAGTCGAAACCGATAAAAGTCTATTGTGACAACAAGGCTGTGAGGGAATGTGGATCAAAAGGATACTTGAAGAAATGAAGTTTCCTCAGTCAAAACCGATAAAAGTCTATTGTGACAACAAGGCTTCCACCTCTATTGCTCATAATCCGGTGTTACATGATCATACAAAACATATAGAAGTGGACAAACATTTCATCAAGGAGAAGCTCGATGCTGGAATAATATGCATGCCATATCTTCCAACAACTGAACAAATTGCTAATGTTCTAACTAAGGGTCTTCACAAGAAACAATTTGATAAACGTATTTGCAATCTAGCTATGGAAGACATCTACAAGCCAGCTTGAGGGGGAGTTCTGGAAATATGCTCAAATTAAGGAAGATTTGGCCTTGATCCTAGAATTTTCCAGGATTTATGTTTTATGTAAATATTATGTAAATATAGTAAGTCAAAGATGTTGTTAGGATGCTGTCAATAATTAGTTTATTTCCTTCCTTTTTTGTTCATAATCCTCTCTTTAAAAGAGGATGTTGTTCTTGCTTATTGTAATCAATCAAGCTATATGGTCTTTGATTATTTCTAAGATGATCCCACCAAGCTCAAGTATTGGAAATGTTGCTAACTAGGGGTCCAACACCGACCAATTAGGAACCACCTCTTAAGCATTTCAAAGGTAAGATTTCCACATTCATATGTGCTCAATTCCCTCAATAAGCTTGTCGTTACCAATGGTGGGACCCACTCTCACATTGGGATCTATGTTAGTCATGGATATCCAATTTTCTAGTGATGACAATTGGTTTAGTAGGAAACACACACTCCAAACAATAATGCTTGTTAAGTATTCAGCTAGTTTTCTCTCATTTCTTTCCATAGGAGATAACAGCCTACATACAGAATCCTTGGATATTCGCACAATAAAGGTGGACAATTCCTAATGATTAAACTACAAGTCACAAAATAGTCAAAGCAAATAAAAAATGGACAACTCCTGAAGACAGCTAGAAGTCCCAAATATTCATATCGAATTCCTAATACAAGTCTAGCTAGAAGACTCTAGGAGAAAGCAACAACTAAGACTTAATGAAATCAGAAACCATAAGTAATAAGACACTAGGAAATATGTATTGGCTTGTCAACACTCCTGCATTTAAAACATGATAGATCTTCATTAATATTCCTTAGGTATACTTGGTGCTTAACATGTCAGAG
This sequence comes from Diospyros lotus, assembly GCF_014633365.1. Taxonomy (NCBI): domain Eukaryota; kingdom Viridiplantae; phylum Streptophyta; class Magnoliopsida; order Ericales; family Ebenaceae; genus Diospyros; species Diospyros lotus. The sequence goes on along the minus strand of NC_068352.1, from coordinate 6,905,051 downwards.
AAGCTTGTATTATTGCTTTATTTACTTGGGGTTTGAATCCTTCATAAAAGTTATGTCTATAAAGTTTCTTCTAGATAAAGACGTAACTTGTGAGCATCTAAAGACCATCAGAAAATAATTAAGTTTAGAAATGAAGAATTATGTGTAATTCTTTCTCATTTTATTGAGAATAGTGCTTTACAATATATAGAGGAGATTGTCTTATCTAAATACAGACATAGCTAAAAAGGGAAGAACAAATAAAAGGAAATACAACATCAGAAAGATCTGTCAAAGAAAAGTCAAAAGAATCTCTTCCTAATTTCTAGCTATTTTTTAAACTTAGTGTAGAACATCTAGGAATAATTTCAGGAATCTTTAACAAGAACCATATCTAGTCTACCCCTCCAAATGTTGTCATTTATAATAGTGGAACCAAGAAAATGGCCCTTTTGCCTATTTGGACAAGGTGGATGATAATTGCTGCATCTTGATTCCATTTTCAAGGTTAACTTCGCTAGAAGAGACCGTCAGATGTATCATAGTTTCTGATTTTGATTTAAACAAGATTTGAAATTTTTTATTTCAATTTTAGAATTTCAAGTGTTCTAAAAATCGGCCTAGGCGGCCCAGGCAGTGCCTAGCTGCCTGGGATGCCTAATTTTTGTATTTAAATTTTACCTTTCGTCGATTCCGAAGCCTCTTTTACTCCTCTCAGCCATCGCCCTCTCATAATCCTCTCAACCCAAGGCCGTCGCTGCCTCAACGCCACTAGTACCTCCTCGCTACCTTGAGCTCCATCGCGATCTCCTCACCGCCTCTACGCTGTCAAGCTCCATCCTTGCTACCGCGTCCTCGCTGCGTCAATGCCACCACCGCCGCTTTCAAGATCCATCTCTGCTTCCGCTTCCGACCCCCCTCCCCCCCCCCCCCCCCACCGACTCTCTCTCTCTCTCTCGCTCGCGCGCGCTGGCGCTGTTGGGTCTCTCTCTCTCGCGCGCTGTTGGGTGTTAGTATTAGGGTTTATTATGTTATTTAATTTTTTTTATTTATATGTTAGATATATATATATATATTTTTTCCTTTTTATTTATATGTTAAATGTGTTAGATATATATATTTTTCTATTTCTATTTATATGTTAGATATATATATATTTTCTTTTCTATTTATTTATTAGATATTTTTTTTTCTATTTATATGTTAGATATATATCTAATATATATATTAGATATATATATTTTCATACCACTTTTAACTTTGATTTAATTAAAAATAACATCAAGTTACATCATAAAATTGAAAAATATAAAAAAAATTCAACAGTTTTTCAAGGCCTGCCTAGACGCCCTAGGCCCTAGGCCCTAGCCTGGCACCCGACTAGCGCCTAGCGCATTTTAGAACACTGATAATCATATCACTGTTTAACATGATAGGAAAAGTTCAAAGCCAATTTAGCAAAAACTGTGAAATTGGGCATACAATTGACCAGGATGTGAAAGTACTTAGAAAATGTTATCAAAGCCATAAGAGATAATTTAATCAGCTGTACAATTCATGTTTCCACAACCAAAATCCCTTATTGCAAATCTGCATGTTACCTCATATCTAGAATCCATCTGTAAAACTTGCCTCAACAAGCATCCACATTTGGCCATGTGAAGTGAAATTCAGTTAACAAAAACAAGGTACCTAAGCATGGAAGGGGAATGGAGAACCTGTATCAACAAATATCTTCATATTCATCAGATCTCGGACTCGAGGATCATGGAAAATCAGTATGCCTTCCAAGATTATCACATCTGAAGGATTCACCTGCCAGGATTTACAAGTATACATAATTAGCAGTGGAACTAACACCAAAGAAGATAATCAATACTTGAGATTCTATTCACAAACTAAGAAACAGTTTTTTTTTTTTTTCTTTTTTCCTTCTTTTGTTTCCTTTCTTTTGACAGGTGAAAGCTCGCTGAAGGAACTGGAACAACTTGAGGACTAGTAATATAGGTGCTTAACAATGTTGTCAAATAACAAGAATTAGGTAGTAAGTATATATGGCATCATCAATGTAAAATAATAGAAAAAATGAGAATCGCAACTTGAGGCCCAATAAACATATGTATGTAAGTGATATATATATATATATAAATTAACAATCTAATTCAGCAACATTTGCTTCGAATGGTGAAAATATAAATAGGAAGTACAACCTATAAATTCATTGAAGCTAGTAAATTGAAGAACATGATTTTTAAAAAGAAGATAACAATTTTAAAATATAACAAGCAAGGAGTAAAGGAAGAAGCTACTCTGTGAACCTATTCAAAATTCAAAAGATCAGATCATTTATATATTCAAAATCAATTGGTCCTTATGATCCATGTTTAAATAATTTTACCCTTCGAGCTGGGAACACATTATTCTTGTAACTCTTGGAATCATACTTTGGAATATCTACTGCTTGCCAATGCTTCAACTTCTCCATTGCACTTAATAATTGCTCAGTGTCAAATGCATCTGATGACACAAAGATTTACATATTTAAAGAAAAAATAATACCAGCATTCAAATGAAAACTTCCAACAGGGAAATTGTTAAAAGCATTTCTTTTCAGCTGATGAATAAGCTACAAGTATTTGCAATACAGTACGACACTCATAACAAAGTGGCAAGTTAGTGGTTCAGAAATGATAATCCCTGGAGCTTCAAGATGGAAAGCATCCACTACACTATATCCAGTCCTCATGTTCTGAAGAAATGGTTTAACAAGATAATTAAGAAAAAGGAATTAACATTGGAAGCAAAAAGTACACAGAAACTTCAATGGAGAATTTTGGATGCTGAAGGTCATAACTTACTGAAAGGAGCACATAAGCTAAACAAAAGTTATTTGGCATAGGTCAATAGCCCTCATATCATAGCACAATGTGGCAGAAAATAAAACAATCAAACATTGTGATTATGAACAGCATGGCAATAATTACATTTGTATATTGTCATGAGTTCATGTTCTGCACAAACAACATAAAGCAATAATTTTCTCGGAGTTAAAAGTAACTGATAAATAACTTAACAATTTCAAGTAAACAGTACCAAATAATGATGTATTTAAGTTCAAGGAATGAACAAACCAGGGTGGTCAAAGTTGTATTCATGAACCCTTGTTAGTTCCTCTGGTGTCAAATTGTGATAAAAGGAATCCTGCCAAATTATTCATAGAAAATTATTTATTTGCAAGAAAAAAATAGACCACCTAATCAAATTAAACAGATGTACAGTGTAAATTTTAGCAGGAAATTCATGTTACTGCTGATGAACTTCATTATGTAGCCCTACAAACAAACTTAAGCCAAGCAACCCACATAAAATTTAAAAACTTATGCAAGCTGATGAGAAACCAACAATATGAATTCAGCACTGCTAACTGGCATTTGTGTTCTAATGCAATAATGATAAGAAAAAACTTGAGATCTTTCTAATAGAGATATGTTATTGTTCTAGGAAGGTAAAGCTTTTGAATGTAGAAGAAAGAACACAATTCTTGAAACACTGCATATTATTTATTAATTCTTCAATGCTTTTGCATGACAATATCAGACTTAATATTGAACTACCTGGTTGGATCTTTCCAAAACAGAAAGTACAAGTACAATAAAATAGAAACGAAAAATGTTGGGGAGGGAGGGTGGGGGGGGGAGGGGAAGAATTAAGATCAAATTCAGATCCTAGAAATCAAACTTACTTTAGAAGGTAACCAAAAAATATAGCCAAAGTCAGAATTTTTTAGAACAAGAATCATCCAAAATGGAAAACTTCCTATTTCAAGACCCTAACCAATGGAATTCATCGAAAGCCATTGTAATTCACTGTTTTGTTAAGTCATCTTGAATTGACCTTTTGAGTTTCGAATCCATTTTGAGCATGCCTACCAAATGACCAATTATATTAAGCTTGGTTTCAATGGCAGTCAGCCTTGTTTTGATGCCAATGCTCCCAAAGGTCATCTTCAATATGTCCTGCATATTGCTCCCTTTTCTAGAATAACTCATTCTCAAGTAAAAGGCACGTGCATGGTTATAGGTGCTTGGATCTTAGGGATGGTGTTGTGTTGCTTTTGTCTGCAATTGTTGCAAAACCATCCTATTTCATGGGGGAAAGAATAATCTTCATGTTGTCTTTGCCTATGTGCACTATATTTGGATCAAATTACCACATCTACCTATGCAGTACATGCAAGCTTCCATCTTCACCATGTTGGATATGGCCTCATCCTTATCGTGTCTACTCTATCAACCCCTTCACTCCAACATCTCCAATCCAACCTATGCTATAGGAGAAGAGTGATTATGTGTTTGTAGTTGTAACTAAACCAAAATGTTTTGGATATATTCTGTGACGCCCCACTCCCATCTACGGGTGTCACGAGTGAATAATCAACTGAATTGTTCACCCATCAACCAGATTCGGAAGGATTGCACTATGTTTCAACAAGAAACATCCTAGGTGGGCACTAGGCTTCGTCTTTTCCTTCACTCCACTCGAGGAGTCGGTTTCGAGATTTCGAAAAACATCGCAACGGAAGGAACCCAAAACCTCAAGTGAGCGCCATCCTTCTTCAGCTCGACTAACTTGAGCCCAAGATGACTACCCCAAGCTTGGGTGATATCTAGGTTGTGTTGCTTAGTTCAGCTTTTACTCTTGAGTGAAATTTAATTTTTATTTCATTTGCTCAAAACTCCTTAGCTTGCACGTTTTTCGAGAAAAACCCATTCATTCATTTTCTCTTCAGAAAACATCCAAGATCTCCTAGGTTTCCAAAATATTGGCCTATTTTCCCACGCCTAAGGGAAGTTCCCCACATATCTATATTTTTCCAAAACATAGAATTTTTCGCCGAAATTGCCCAAAAATCCCTTACTTTAGCCACCATACATCACATGAAAGGCTTCATACACATTAAACCAAAATGAAATACAAACTTAACTTTACATCACAAACCAAAATACATAGACTACACCACTTTAGTCCTCCATGCTCATAGCCATTAACCTTCCAAAATACCTACAAAGAGGTCCAAAATGACCTTATGAGCCATTGCTCAGTAAGGGTGCAATGCAAAGTAAATGAAAACATAAGTAGTTATGTAATGCAAAATGTAATGCATAACAAGGGTAGTCATCCTTGCCTTCACAACCTTTCAAGGTGAAGGCTTCAACCAACCCCTTTTTCCACTCCTAGTCCTCCTTATGGCCATAGGTTCACTAGATCACATACAAAATGCATAATGCTTGCAACTACATGGAAACTCATAAAATATCACTTACAAAGCATGCAAGACCATCACCCATGGGGTCATCCCTTACCTTATCTCCTCTAGATCTTCAACAAACTTTAGCTTTCAAGACCCTTTGCTTTCAACCCTTAAAAAAATAATTTTTTTATCATTAAAAGCTTTCTTGAAGACTAGAAAATAAAAGAAACAAGAAGACTTTCCTTGCTTTTACTTAGAATCAATTAGATTAAGAGCTTACCTCTTCTTGCTCTTTACTTCTTCCTCTCTTCTTCTTCTTCAAAAATTCACTCTTGGCCAAAGAAGTTTGGCCTTCTTCTCCTTCTTCCTTTTTATATTACCTCTCTTTTCCATTCCAAGACTTAATCCAAGCCCTTGGATCTTGATGGGTTGGGAGAACAAATCCTAGCCCTCCATTACAAGCACAATCCATGTGCTTTGGGAGGCTTAATCTCATCCATTGATCTAATAAGATTTAATCTCCACCCTTGGAAGAAGCACAATCCTTGTCTTCATGGAAGATTCCATCTTGGCCCTTGATTCTTACCCAAGAATGATCTCTACCATCCATTCTAATCATTTAAAATTAATTTCCATTTATGTTGGCAATCCATGCCAACTTTCAAGACTCATTTGTGGCCCTTAGATCAATTCCCATTCCAAGACCAAATCTAATCCATTGGATCCATCTTGAATTTCCAATTTCTCCCCATTTATTTTAAGGAGACTATTTTCATGCCATTATCTTGAAAGACTAATTTCTATTTAAATCTCATTTATTTAATTCTTCCCATTTTCCACGATAAATGCATGACCATTTTCTATTTTCTTTTGCATTTTCTTTATTCAACATAATGATGGCCTTCATTAAATGCTTGAGAGACACTTTTTTTTCCTTTTTGAATTAATTTTAATTCCACATTCTTCCTTCAGAAGATCTTGACAAGTGTCTCAACCACACTTAATTAGCAAATTTCTTATTTCTATAATTTATCTTCATCTCCTTGCATAAGACTTTGCCAAGAGTCACAATCCACCCTTACTTGGCTCCAAATCTTAAATCTTGGCCATCCTTTAATTTCTCCATAATTCAGACAAAAATAAATTTTTTCCATTCTCTTGGACAAGAGCTTGCCAAGTGTCACTCCTAGACACAAACTTGGCCTCCAAGCTTCAATCCAAGTCATTCATGTGTCACCACCACACTTATTCACAATTTTAGGGAAAAATAAATTACTTTCTCACTAAATGAATTATAATTATTTTTCCCTCTTCAATAATTTAATTCCCTCATGGAATTATACTCAAATTTCCAAATTGCCCTTCTTAAGGCATCTTAAATTTATACACCCCTATTTCTCCAATTAAGGTAAATTTGGAAAAATTCTCCTGCCTTCAATCTCAAACTTAACTCATTTAATACTCACACAACACAAGATGTTACACTATCCAAATTTACCAAAATGCCCCTCTCCTAGGGCACCATTATTCTCATATACCCACTTCTTCCTCAGGGGCACTTTTGGAAGTTTCAAACATCCTTATTTTATAACACCAATAACACAGGGTGTTACACATTCTCTCACCACTTCCCCCACCAATGAACATATCCAAACTCGCTGGTGGACAGTTTAGCAAATTGTGAAGATATTGTGTTGTTGAATCTCCTCTCTCCAGGTCATGTGCACCAGCTATCGGACAACTAGGGACAGCCTTTTGTCTTAATGAGTCTACTCTGCAGGATCACCTTTCTCATAATTTTCTATTTGAAGGCAGTGACCACCCCACCTCCTCATTCATGCATTGCTAGATTGACAACTTCATTATATGAGCAGCAATTGAAATGATGAACTAGTTGACTGCATAAAAAAACACTTCATCTCAGGCAAAGGCTCAAGGGTTACATAGCCATACATTACGTTCCTTGCATGTTGCTTGCCTCTAGGCAATTTGGTCATGCTTTGCAAATAGGTGGAGTTAAAAATTCTGGTTGGTGATGTTCAAACACTTAAATAAGCTTAATTGCAATTTAACTCCTGCAACCGGTTAATGATTTCTTGCAAGGCATGAATTGGGAGAATGACCATATATTGTGTGTTGGTCCTTTGCAATTTAACTCCTGCAACCAGTTAATGATTTCTTGCAAGGCATGAATTGGGAGAATGACCATATATTGTGTGTTGGTCCATAGTCCATCCACAGTCACAATAACTGCTTTCCATCTCTGGCAAGTGTTGCAAGTAAATAATAGTAAGAACTTGAAGAATACTCATGAATAATTTTGCACCTTGTCTTCATCTTTGGCACTGCTGAAACAGCATCTGATTATCAGGCCTTTATCAACTGCTTTATATGACCCATGACCATATCTTGCACCTGTGCTACCTTAAATGTGAAAAACATAATTGCTCCCACCAGGAAAAAAGTGCTACGCTTGAGTTTGTATCCTACTAGCTTCACAATTTTTTCTTTCTTGATGCCAGTTATTTGAAGAACCACTTGACTTCTTTCAGCTAATCAAGAAAATCTTTGACACCCAATTGGTCATCAAAAGATGGAAGGTTCATCCTCATCTTGAAGTTGGCATAGTTACTAGTTTGGCTTTCTTCTCTCAGACCATCATATAGTCATCCTCTAGATTTCTTAATCTATGGAATTACCATCATAGGTGGGGCAGTTGAATGGATATGATTAGGTTTGACTTATTCTAACATCTATTTGCTGCCTTGTTCCACATCCCTGACATGCTTCAACCATTGGTGGGGTGGTTGTTGGCATTAGAACTCAAGAACAACAGCAAGTTTTGAATCTCTTTCAATTGCTGTTGTTTCTTGAATTCAATTGTATTTAAAAAGGAGGGGAAGTCAATGAAAGGATTAAGAAAAAATTCCTTCAAGGTTGAGTTCCTTAAACTCAAAGATTGATGAGTTCCCTCCAACGAGCTCTTGTTTGCAGTTATCTATAAAGAGAAAAAATAGGTTGTAGAGGTAGGAAAACTCAAAAACACAATCTTTCGATTAACCTTTTCTCAAAGTTCAAGTACATCATCCTACAAATCGATCACAAACTCAATACTGTAACAACATCCTATAAGTTATCAATCCCTAAATGATAAGATATTAGTTAATTTATTTTTTTATCTTATTTCATTATAATTTATCAAGTTTAGAGTTATAGTTGGTTTAGGTTTTAGATGGTTATCATTATCTTTTAGTAGGTTTTATCTTTCATTTTACCTTTTGTTGATTATAGTTAGGATATGATTTCATAATTGGATTTGCTTCTAAATAGGCATACAATGTATTCAGAAAATCCATGCCTTCGATTATTTGAATACAAGTAATATTGTCTGCCTTGAACTCTCTCTTCTCTCTTTATTCTTGCTTCTTCTACTTCTTCTTCTCTTCTTTTTTCCCCTACTTTCTTCTCAAATCTCTAATCTCTCTTTGATTTTCTGTGAACTTTTGCATTGTTCTGCATCACCAAGCTTCTCAGGGTAAGGTTCCACTATGTTGTTATGTTATGTTGTGGGCCATTGGATCAAGACAAAGGAATACCTTGTTCTGATATCATAAAAATAAATAATAGATATCATTTTAGTAGAAAGTATGTTAAGAAATGCTCTACAGAATGCACGACTCTTCAATCAAGACAAAGGAATACCTTTTCCTGATACACATAATGCGTATAAAAATTAGATATCATTTTAGTAGGAAGTATGTTAAGCAACACTCTACAGAATGAAGGACTCTTGAATCCATAAGAAAGATCACAAAATTTCTTGAAAAATGAAATCTTATAAATTCTTCAATACTTCTGTATGAAGATTACAACCATGAATATAAGATTATGTAGTTGGACCTTTTGAAAGTAGAAAATACAACAAAATATAAAATTTACAAGAAATAGAAATTTTTTAATACAGACCAAGATCTAGAAAGCCAAAGGAAACTTCTCAAAAAAAAAAAAAAAATCTAGCCAAAATTCAAGCTATTTGGCCAAAAAAAAAATCCTAAAACAAGAAATAAGAATCACATAAAAAATGGCAAACTTCTTATTTTGAGACCCAAAAGAAAGAATTTGACCTACACTATTGGGATTCAGTGCTATAGGTGAGTATTATTCCTTGGATCATCTAGAATTAACTTACAAACTTTCAATCAATTTTAAGCATGACTATTAAATGACACTTTTACCCCTAAACCAAGTTTCGACATTGGTTGGCCTCATTTCAATTTTGCTTTTCCCAAAAACTCATCTTCTGTGTTTCCTATATCACCTTATGCACACAATTTAAATTGTTCAATTAATGACAAGCATGATGTTCGAGGATAATCCAACTTAGCCATTGGATGATAGCTTTTGAAGGTGTACAGAACAAATGGGAAGAAGGGATCAATGACTTTCCAGCGGCCTCATGAATGCATGCTGACTGAGCGAAGTGTGTAAAAAGGGAGCTCGCAGCGAGACTCAATGAAATAGATGAATACTGAAATCTGGAAGTCCACACTTCATAATTTCCACAAGTTAAATTGGAGAGAAAATTAATCAGAAAAAAAGCTCAAAAACATCATAGGCATAACACAAAAAAGGAGGGCATCAAGGTCCAAGCTAGTATAAGTTTATCTAATTGCCCAAGTAAGAAAGAGATACCTGGTTAACAAGTACAACACGCTGATCATGAAGCTGTTCAATAATCATGTCACAAACTGTAGTCTTTCCTGATGCTGCTCCTCCAGCAACGCCTTTACCACAGCAAGTTCAATGGAAACAGCCTTAATTAAAACAGGAAAGAAAAGAATATCTAGATATGAATAAAAATATAAACAAGACCTTTATTCCCTCACAAGGCAATATAATTTATTAGCAAGGATTTGATCATGCTCTTTTGAGCTGCTATTCATATTCTAGAGTTTTTTGTTTTTTAAATTTTATGCTTATTTATAAAAAAAAATTAAAAAGTGAAACTCTAACCAATGTTATTCCAACAATAAAACTCTCATGTTACATCAAACCATGTCAAACATATATAAAAAAAGAAAAAGGAAAAAAACCACTGAAGTTGTTTCTGTATTTTGAGCAAAAACCACAATTTCAGTTTCCAACAAAAACCACAACTTTGGTTTTTGGCTCAAAGGTAAAAACAGCAAATTGATTGTGTTAGGCAATCAAGTGAATATGATTTGACACAAAGGGTTTTTTGTTGGGAATAAGTTAGTTTTTGTTTGTCAAATTTTTTGAAAATAAGCTTGAATTAAATTAAAAAAGAGAACTCCATACTCTTGATGCCTGTGACTTCTGGAGAGTTTTGATGCAGTTTTTCAATTCCACATTGAGTTTAACCATTCCTGCTCTCTCTTTCATTTTTACCAAGGTCAAAGAATGACAAAATGATGCATGTTTATTGCAAGTCTTGGACTTTGACTGGTATTTTGTTTCTGCTACAGATTTCTATATAAACATTGATCCCACCAGTTAAAATTCTCATTTTGGAGTGTTAACTGAGCCTGTTTGTATTTCCACAGAAATTAAAACCTTATTCTTAGACTGCTTTTGGAAAATAAAAGCCATCTTATTCCACAGAGGTACTTAGTATGTGTCACTGTTAGCCACCTCGCTGTGACAGTCAAAGTTTGTCCTTTCATCTTGTCCCATAAAATTAAAGGTTCTTAAGACTGTCTTCAAAATGTAATTTGCTGATAAGAGACTGTTTAAGACATCTGTTTACTTCTTTCAGGAAAATATCATTCAAATAGTTGGAAACCTTACATTACACAATGTAGAAGACCACAACCCCTAAGAACTAGCAAAGAAGCCCTAAACACCTCTCTAACCTTCCAAACAAGGAGACTTCCTGCAATGACCAAAATCCCTATAATCCCCAAAAAGGAAAATCATTTTCTTTCTTTTTCTCTTTTTTTCCATTTTTTTTTTTTTTTAATATAACTAGCTCCAAAGCAAAAACTGCCCTGTGCCAATACCAAAAACTGTAAATCTTCCTTTTTCCAGGCTACAATGATAGACTAGAAACGACATCTGTTATGTCAATGACACTAAAGGGATATTAAATGAATGGAATTGGGATAAGGATGGAAGGTAATGAAAAGAGCCCACTTTGAGGTTCCCTATGAAATGAGGCATGGAAGGGAGCCACTATGAAGAAGTTACAAGAGTTATGAAGGAAGCTTCAAGCTCATATTGGTCATGGGTTGAGAATGGGAATTGAACTTTATGAGATCTAATCTCCCATTGTTCCTCAGTAGCTCAGTGGTAGAGCGGTTGACTGTTAACTGATTGATTGTATGTTCAAATCCTACTTGGGGAGATCTCTAATCCTCTGAGCTATAGGCCCCACCCCATCTCCACTGGATCTGATCCCGGGAGCACCCACAAAAAAAGGAACTAGTCCTCTCTCCAACCATTTCGAGTTAAGAAGATATGAAAGCATTTTTATCTCTATAAGAACGATGCATTCTGAGGTGTGAAGTGGGAAAGAAGGGATGTCATGGTTTGGGTTTTGAATAAAATGACCCACAAAGCTCTCTTGCTTTATGTTTTAATTCAGCCCCATAGTTTCTTTAGTTTTACCTCACATATTTTCACTTTGACAATCCCCACCCTCTTTTAAACAACTACTGTTCTTCAATAGCAACGCAAGATTCCAAGGAATTTGCTAAAGCCTTCACATGATCTTCATCAACCACTTTGCAAGAATCCTCTTTGCAGGTCTAAGCATTAACTCCTAGATGCATCCACACATCATTAACTAATAGCATGGTCAATGTCATTGATCAAAGACAAATACGAGAATCCAACTTTTAAGCCCAACCTTAGCTTTTCCTGTAACAGATCAATGGGCCTTCTATATGCAATTCATTCTAAACCAACAGCTCCTAAAAGTGTTTTCCATTCATTGGCGCAATAATTCAATTGGCAACATGCAACTGAAACTTAAAGCCAAGCAGGTGAGAATTCACACACACTAACCTAACCCAACCTAAACCAACTCAAGTTAAGCATCCACACTCGGCATAAAAAGGACTTAGACTAGCTTCGTGGATCCAATCACCTAAAAAAAAAAAAAATTGTCACAGCTGTCCTCCATAAATCAGCTTACAATGAATCACAAGAAAGCTCCATAGTGTCATACTTCTGTTCACAGTAGGTCCATTATGAAACAAAGTCTATAAGCCATCTTTGACCTCTATAAGGTCAACGGAATAGACTAGCATCTCAATTTCCAAATTTCTAGCTCAAAAGGTGACTTAAAGTTCAAAACAAGAAATTTATTATGCAATGTGATGAACATTGAACAGCATGGATGTAATCACAACAAGAAATATAAGGAAATAGAACATAACATCTCATATGCCTGCACTTACCAATGACAAAAGGTTGTTTATGCATATGTTCAGCTTCTGAAGTTGTCGGTTGATCCACCTGTAAAGTTCTTTGCTTCAATCCATCCAAGTGAAATCCAGAAAAATGAACCCCTGATGAAGCTTCTATCAAATCAATAACTGATTTAGAATCAGAACCCATGGATGAACCCTCCTACCCCTGCATGTTTGAAGAGAAAAGGTCGTTGCTTAAGTCATATATAAGCAAGAAGAGTGAATGAGAATACGGGAATCCAATATGCACAGTAGACTTAATTTGATACTGTGGAGAGTAGCAGCAGAGGCTTTACCTACTAAATAAGAATTAGAGAAGAGATTTACAATCAGAAATGATAAGAGCTACTTATGTGAGAAGGAACTGGAATCCTCCCTCCATTTATTTGCCTACTGTGATGTGGCTAGAGCAGTCTGGTTTCCCTTCTCAGGGTTACAATCAGATCAATGAATATTTGATGACGCTAAAGGCTGGATGACTCTAATTCTAAACCCTCACAGAGTTCAAATTAAGGCAGAAAGGATCAGAACAGATGGCTTATCTTTTGGCAATCATCTTTTTCTTTCGGCAAGCAAAATATGTATAGGGAAAGGAAGATCTTACAGAAACACAGCGCAAAATGGAACCAAGCTAGGATCTTTTGTCAATCATCATGGAATAAATTTGGGCTAAGAGAAATCAAATTAGACTGCATCAAGAAAATTGTCAAGTTCCTGTCCTCCTTCAAGATATAGCCTCATCCTGGACTGAACATAATCTCATAGCAAATGAAAAGGGGAAAGAAATTTCAAAGAATAGAAATCACAGCATTAGTCAAGCAAAATAGTTCCCTCCCAGTCAAGGGCACCTCAAAATAAACGTGATGCAGGTTTTACAGACAGTAAACTGTATGGAGGTACTGTGGTTAGAGATAATTCTGGATTAGTTCAGTGCACAAACTCCTCTCTCCAGGACTTATCCTCCCCTCTAGCTGCTGAACTAGAAATAGTAAGCAAAGCACTAACTCTAGTAAACAACAGAGTTTAGCAGGAGGTGATTCTAGAAACTGATTCTCTAACCTTAGTGCATCATGCTAGAGCCTCAAACCAGGAGCTCCAACAGTTCATTCATAGGCCACTCATGGATAAGATTGTTACTTCAAAGGAATCCACAATGGTCAATCATGCAGATTCATAAAGAAGCCAACTCAGTGGCTCACTCATTGGCAGAATGGGCTAATACAACTGACATTGCTACCTCTCTCCCTCCAGAAAACCTCCCTTCTTAAATAGAGAAGCTTTGCAGGAAACAACAAGAAGGCTACCCTCATCAGGCACTCAACTCCTCCTCCTCAGCCAGAAATGGTAGTTTCCAGAATTGTATTCCTCTTTCCCCTGTTTCTTAATGGATTTACCCAGTCAGAAAAAAAAAAAAAAAAATGGCGGCCAACAACTCACAAGAATGCCGGAATCCTTTGAAAAACTAACATTCATGTTCTTCTATCTATTAAATTCACATATTAAAAAGAACTATATCTTTTCACAGTCACTACAGCAGTTAACCATAAGAAGATATTGGCATTAGGTATGCCAGCATTTATCTGTCTATGTTAAAAGATAAAACTTGATCGGATTCAGGAAGAATCTATGAATTTGCTTCGGTGGGTTGATAATATGATACAGAAATAATTCCTCCCCTGAAATGTACATAAATCAAGTCACATGCGTAATAAATTTGCAATGCTGTTGTAATGTGCTTATGGTGTAATTCCACAAATGGGTCACTCAAACCCAATAGTATTAAGGATCACACAGAGAAAATCATCTAGTGTTTGTGGTGTAGTTCTGAATCTCGATCATGGTATCTTTCAATTCTGATTCAATACTTGTTAAGACAGCCAATAAACAGAATTGTCACTCAATACTAGAAAGCATTTTCAGATTGGAGAAACCCCTTCACAGGAGAAAGAGAAAACAGCAGAACAACAGTATTCACTTCATCTATCTTTGATCTTTTAAAATTACTATCTGAAACTTCTACTTGATAGCGTTCATCCAAGTTCAACTCGAAGGCAATTAATTCAGAGCTATTACAGACAGATCCGTGTTTTGGGGAATATGATTTGAAGCAATAACAAGAATATTTCCAGTGGAACATCTGTGCCACTTATAAACCGAGGGGATAATAGTATTATGGTTACCATTCTCTTTTAACTCTAGATATATCACCAACGGAGCATGGGGCCAGCCAATACCATATATCATCTCCTTCTGATCAAGCCCAGGCAAGAAGCACAAATTACTCTTAAGCATCACTCAGCTAGTAAATTCTATATTTTATGGATTGTCATTCTTGTAGAGCAGAGGATTAAATGATTGCCTGGGCTTAAAATCAAAGAGACTGAATATAGGAATAATCTCCGCAATGTACAATGAGACACAATCACGATTTTTTCCATTCATATAACTACAAAATTCAGATCCAAGGGGTACAAAACTTGACGATCATATTTCACAGCAGATAACGTACAATCATATCTCAGAAGAGATTAAGAAATGCAGATGATCACCAAGAATGCAGCACCGGATATAGACATCAAATGCAGATTACATCACAAACACACATATAACTACACATCTATATAGAATCAAAGCAGATTCCTGGACATACCTTGCGATTCTGCTCTGAGAATTGGAGAATTAAGAAGAAGAAATAGTATCTTCCGGGACCTGAGAGAGAAGGAGCGCTTACAAGCCTTCATGTGCTCTACGGAGGAGCAAATTTATAAGCAAGGGCGGGGGGGTTTGCGGATTCTGGTCTATTTGATGGCCCCCGGAGTTCGACTTAATTACGTTGGATGGGACATTTCTATTCACGACATCTTCCACCCGCCCCGTGGCACAGTGAAACTGAAATGGTCGAATCGCACTATGCAATATAACAATATAACAATTGGAGGGGTTTTATTATTATTATTATTATTATTATTTAGAATAATATAATAATATAACAACAAGGTAAAATAAATATTTTTTATTTTTATTTTTTAATTAATTTAATTGATTGATAATAAATGTATTGTATTTTAAAATAATTAATTAAATTATTTAACTATTAAAAATAAAATATAATAAATATGCATTATTTAAAAATAAATTATATTTTTGTATTTTAATTATTACTAATAACAATTAATAGTGCCCTTCCTTTTGATCGAAACATTAAACAGTACAAACCAATGAGAAGGAGAGAGGGATTTGATAGAGGATACACGTAGGCACCGACTCAATGTGGGCCCAGCTGACATAACCTTGTCGGATGGATTCTCTTGCAAACATAATACATAGAATAATTGGACTGACGCTCTCTAAATTTTGTGAAATTACACTAGGTATTCTCAGTTTTTGGAAATTACAGAAATTTTCTTTCACTTTATTAAACCCATTCCTTTTCTCCTGTCCGTTATCTTAAACTTTTGAAAATATCCAAAATACAATTCAAATTTAAACAATTTTTCTTTGTCTCTTCCTCCATTGTTTCCTCAAACCAATTTCTTTTTCTTATCTTTTCCAACAACAACATTATTTAGCCTTTATATATGCTACAAGACTTATAGAAATTGATGATAACTTCTCTTTATTGTGCCATTTTTAAAAATTCACAATAGTCTATTAATTCATTATTATTGTCAAACTATAACAATTAAATTTATTTATCTTGGGATCAGTCAAATTAGAGTTCAACCGATGATGATGAAGTCCAAGGTACCATGGGAATTGAGCTGAAACTATCGTTCAAGAGGGTAGAGACATCGGAAGACTTGAAAAGAGTCTTCGGGAGAAGCTCATGGCTTCGGCTCCTAATGGATCTGCAACTAAAGAGATAGTTAAAAGACATGAAGATTTTCCCCACCTAGACCCTCCGATACTTGAGTTAGATAATGTAATCCATGATAATTATGTAAAAAATATGCAGATGCGTATATGATTTGTGTCTTGAGGAGTTTTTCGATATCCTGAAAAGTAGTATAAGGTAAAGGTTTTTTTGGTGAGTATTAGAGTAAGAAATGGTAGGGGTCCAAAAGATTCAAAAAGATCTATTTCCCATGGAAAAGGAAAATATTTATAAACGATTGGTGGGGTCCATAGATGAGACCTTAGACTTTTTTTCGAAAGATGTTTGGGTGAGATTGAAAGGCCTTGAGGAATCTTCAGGATGAAAATACCCTGATAAATGTCTTTGGGTGGTCCTGAAAAACTCTTAAGGGCTACCGAGTAATTTGTGCCCGGGAAACTTTACGAGAGTCTTCGGGCTATGTAAATATAAAGCCAAACCATCCCATTGACATTTCGGAGGCCCTGGGGAACTCTTGCCCTGGAAACTCTCTGGGGTCTTCAGACTTCAATGGAGGACTTCTCAGAACTTTAGGAATTTTTTAGAATTTTTTAGGGCACCCCACAACAATAGCTCCCTACTCTTGCCTTGGGCTGAAAGACGAAGGGAAAAGTAAAAAAGATGAGTGCCTAATACCCAAAAATTAGAATATGGGTTATCTCAGGCTAGGCCTAAATATGCAATAAGAGATGTAAGAATACTTAATCTGTCATTACTCACTTTTATGCCATGCAAGGGCGTGCAATGGGCATCCATATATTATGTCGTCAGCGGGCGGAGTTATTGCCATTTTCGCAACTAGGAGGATGGACCTATTCTAACCTTCAAGATCGTTTAAAACTTATGAATATTGTCAGGATTTACCGATTCTCGCCGCTATCCCCAGCTTATTCATCGCTAAGGAGCCTGGGAATTTATTCTTCCAGTGTGTGCCTTTGCGGAATGCGAGATGTAACACATCTATATTTGTAAAATTTCTTTAAAAATAGTCAAACCCTAAACGGATATGGTAGTATTCTTCAAACACCCTGGTGCAATGTAAAAATGGAATAGTCCCGTTGTTGGTAATTGTTCACAGAATTGTAATTGCCTTGCGTGCACATGTACTCACATAAACATTTGCCCACATAAAAGATGATGAAATAATTGCAAAGAAAATAAACCACATTATAAGATGCAATGCTCTATTGAGAACTATGGGGCTAATAAGGGATGCTACTACTTTAATGGTCATCGGGATGATGGATCACACCTCGTTTCTTAGGTTGTCTTAAACTTGTAGATTGAAAGGAATCACTAGTACGACAGTATATGTAAAAATAAATTTTTTATCGTGTATTAGATACATGCAGCGACATATAATATACACACCATACATAGCTTGGGTATTTGAGCAACACACATATTTAACAATTGAATACATAAATAAATGCATATTTGTTGTCTAATGTAAGGTTGGGGTACAGAAATTATTTCTATACTGAGACCGTGTCCACCTCATATTGTGGTGATTCTAATATGTCCATACCTAGTATATAATAAGGTACTGTTTTGGTTACCTTTTCCCGTGCTAGACATAAAAAATATGTGCATCATTGGTGTTCGCATCTCAAAATTATACACGTATAATTTCTATAATTTTTCAATGGAAGAAAAAAGAATAAGAGAAAGCAAAAACGTGTAAGGGAGAGAGAATGAGTGAGAGAGAGAAAAATGGGCAGAGGCCCTGCTTCTTTATTTTTTAATTTTTCCTCATCCTTTCCCATTTTCTTATTCTCCTAATTACATTTTTTCTCACGTTTGTCGCCCCTACTTACTATGCAATCAATAATTGATTTCACTATGCAATCAATAATTGATTTTACTATGCATTATGCAGGCACTATTTGCAATCTGCCACCTCTTACTATGCAATCAATAATTGATTTTATACACTATACATTGTGCACTGTGCACTATTCGCAATCTGCAACCTCTTACTGTACAATCAATAATTGATTTCATGCTATACATTATGTATTATTACTATGCACTATGTAATTTTGACAAGAGAGGCCAAGGGTCAACTTTTGACCAACTATTTCCAGAGACATTTTGGCACACGATGTCCATACAAAAATGCAACATTATATGGTATGTGTGACTTTCTAGGTTTACTACCCACTAGCAATCAGATAACATTGAAACCATTTTCGGTATCGATTAACCCCTTAACCCATCACTGAAACTTCTCCAAATCCCGACCATTCTCCCATCAGTATACCCATACCAAACGAGGTAGTAACCCTTGTGCTAGTATACTTGATTAATCGGAGTCCCCATCCAAAGAATCTGAGGATTAGGAATAGTTTAAGAAGTTCTATTACCAAAGAATCTTGTTACACAGTCTCAACACCTTGAGAATAAGATTCTCACACAGAAGATTTAGGGACTCATTCATATAAATGATTAGAGAAAATATGAATGAAGAAAACTTTGCCTTTTACAGATTTGTACAAAAATACAATTAATGCATTAAAGTAAGCCTGCTAAATGTCATCCAAATCTAATATAAGGGCACACAACACTAACACAGATATCATCAGGGTTTTATCAGTTGTCATAGATCTACCCCGACTTACTCGTCATTGAGGAGCTTGGGAATTTATTCGTTTAATGCGTGCCCTCGCAAAATGTGGGAGGGAGGACATTGAAACCCATAAAATTTATTTAAGAAAAGGCTAACCTCTAGGAAAGACGGTGGTGTCCATTATGTGCCCCCTTGTGAAAACAAGTTTTATCCCTCGCAGCTGGTATGATACATATGACTATGGATAAAGATAAATGTGGCATTATAGATAAATACAAATATGGCATTATACCTTACCGTTTGGCGGGTAAATCGTGAACTTGTGATGCTTTGTATTGTCTACATAATGCTTTGTTCCTTGTAGCATCCTTATGATTTTAGGATAAGGCCTAATGTACTTTTACCTGGTGAAGTATTTTTTAGGTGCATTGCATTCCAGGTCTTGCCAAACATTTCCCTTTGAAGCGTTTGAAGAATGCAGGTGTTTGGGCCCATATTTCTTGAACCCTGTAGGGGCCTTCCTAGTTTGCCAGAAGCTTACCTTATTCACGGAGAGCACTTGTGATAACAAATTCCCTGAGTACTAAATCACCTAGTTGTAGTGATCTTTTTTGAACATAGGTGTTGTAATAATTGGCTATTCTCCGATGGTAGGTTGCCGAATACCAGCTTGTTCTCTTAGTTCATCCACCAAATCCAAGTTTCCAAACAATTGCTCTGCATTTCTTTGCTCGTCAAAGGCCATGACTCATAGAGATTGAATGTCCACTTCGACATGGATGAGAGCTTCAGTTCCATACATGAGATCAAAATGAGTCTCTCCAATGAATGCTCGACTGGTGGTATAATAGTTCCATAAGATAATTGAAAGTTCTTCCACCCAAGTACATTTTTCTTTATCCAGCCTAGTTTTGAGGCCACGAAGAATGATTTTATAAGCTACTTCAACTTGGCCATCTGCTTGTGGAAAAGCTACTGACGCCATGCGAAGGTGGATTACCCATCTGTTGTAGAAGGCATCAGAGTTGAACTGGGTGTCATTATCTGTGTTGAGGATTTTGGGGATTGCAAAGCAGCAGATGATATCCTTCCACACTACATTCTCCACTTTCTTTTCTGTGATGGTCGCCAAGGGTTCTGCCTCTACCCATTTGGTGAAATAGTCAATGGCCACGAGCAAGAATTTTTGCTACCCAAAGGTAATGGGAAAGGGGCCGAGTATGTCCAACCCCATTGTGTGAAAGGGATGGGCTAGAAGAATTATTGGATATCTGTTATAGACGAGGAAGACAATGGTGCATGTCTCTAGCATTTATCACAAGTTCGAACCTTTGCGGAAGTGTCTTTATGTAATGAGAGATAGAAAAAACATGCCCTTGTGATCTTGGCCGTTAATGACCTTCCTCCAAAGTGTTCTCCATAATCACCCTCGTGTACTTCGGTCAGCGTTTGTTGTTCCTTTTGTGGACTAAGTCATCTCAGCAGTGGCATGGAAAAGGCACGCTTGTATAGGATTTTGTCTATAATCACAAAGAAAGCTGCCCAAACTTTTAGCATCTTGGCTTCTGTGGGGTTAGTGTGAGCTTTCTAGTGAACAAGTATTGCATGATGGGTGATCTCCAATCATTGGTGGTTTCAATGATCTGTACATCTTTCACCTTTTCATTTTCTTCTATACTGGTCCTTTGCAAGATTTCCATGTGGATTAAGCGTTTAGGGGTGCCTCTTACTACTGCTAACTTTGACAATGCGTCCATATGGTGGTTGAGGGCGTGATTAATCTATACCAACTGAAAGTCATTGAAAGAGTGTGCCAATTCTCTTAGCCTTTGTAAGTGCCGAGTGAGTGTGGGATCTTTGGCTTCGTAGGTGCCTTGAAACAATTATACTACAAGCTAGGAGTCGCTAGGAGCTATCACCTTTTTCACTTCCAATTTTCTAGCAATTGCTAGACCGATAATGAGGGCTTCATACTCTGTGATGTTATTTGAACTATGAAAGGTAAACAACAATGAGTATTCCAAAACTTTGCCATCAGGGGATATCGACCAAATACCAGCTCCACTGCCTTGTATGTTTGAGGCTCCATCAACAAATATCTTCCTCTCAGGTAGAGATTCTTTCTCAGGCTTTGACAAGTTAGTGCACTCTATTATGAAGTCGGCCAAAGCTTAACCCTTGATGGCTCTTCGTGGCTCGTACTGAAGATCATATTCACTAAGTTCGATAGCTCATTTGGTGAGCCTTAAAAAGTGCTCTAGTCACTGAAGAAGTTGTCGCAGAGGTTGATCGATGAGCACTACAATGGTATGTACTTGAAAGTAGGGCTTAAGCTTTCTAGTTTCCACGATCAATGCAAATGCCACTTTTTCCCCATAAGGGTAATGAATTTCCCCCACCTCAAAGCACTCTACTGATATAATACACTGGTCGATCCACTTGATCATTTCTTTTTAGTAATACTACACTAATTACTGCTTGGCTAACCTCAAGGTAGAGGTATAACATTTCTCCAGTTTTTGGCTTAGTAAGCAAAGGTATTTCTCGGTTGTAATCTTTCAATGCTTGCTCACTTTTGTGATCCCATTGGAAATTCTTTCCCCCTTTTAATACTTGAAAGAAGGACAAGCTATTTTCAGCGGACTTGGAGAAGAAGCCACTAAAAGCTGCAAGACAGCTGGTCAACTGTTAGACTCCTCTTATGCTAGAGGGGGATTGCATATCCAAAATTACCTGGATTTTCTCTAGGTTAGCCTCTATCCTACGCTGCATTATAAGGTAGCCCAAGAACTTGCTTGACTTGACACCAAAGGTGCATTATTTGGCTTAAGCGGCATGTTGTATTGACAGCATAACACAAAAACTTGTGATAATTTTTTCCACACGGGGCTCTTCTCTGTGGCTTTTAACCACTAAGTCATCAACGTAAGCCTTTATGGTGGTTCCCAACAATTCCTTGAATACCTTGTTGATCATTCACTAGTAGGTTGCTACTAAGTTCTTGAGCCTAAAAGGCATGACCTTATAACAATGGGTCCCTATTTTTGTGATGAAAAAGGTTTTCTCGGCATTTGGTGAAAACATGCTTATTTGGTGGTACCCCAAAAAGGCATCTAAGAAGCTTAACATTTGATACCTTAACGTGTCATCTACCAAGCGGTTGATTCGGGATAACGAGTAGGAATCCTTTCGGCAAGCCTTTGTTAGATCAGTGAAATCTATATAGACTCGCCACTTCCCACTAGGTTTCTTTACCATTACAACATTAACAAGCCAGTTGGGGTAGTATACTTCACGGATAAACCTAGCTTTCAAGAGCTTGTCAACTTCTTCCTCGAGGGCTGGTAGTCTGTCTGGGGTAATGTTTCTATTCTTTTACTTGGCAGGTTTGGCCTTTGACTTTACATTTAACTGATGAGAGATCACCTAAGGGTTAATCCCTGGTATGTTAGTGGGTACCCATGCAAAAATGTCCGCATTATCTCATAAGTATTAAACAATTTCCCATTTTTGTTCTAGTGGCAGTTGGCTTCCCATGTAGATTACCTTATCCTCTTCATTTTCACAAATCCTGACTGGTTCCAAGGCTTCCACAGGCTGAGGTTTCAACAAGGTTTGTTTCGAGATAGACATGGTTTCTTCAGGTGTATGGGAAACCTTTTTGACTTTTGGCACTTTGGTGGATGACATGTAATAGACTCATACCTTTTTTGGTCGCCCCTAACCTAGCCTATGCCACTAGTAATTGGCAATTTCATCAAGAGGCAGTCGGGGTGTAGGACTGCCCTCATATTATTAATGAGTGACCTCCCAAGAATGACGTTGTAGGTTATGGATGCTGTCTTGATCACCATGAAGCTTACTTGCCAGGTAACGCTATGAGGGTGGGATCTTAGAGTTATTGGAAGCTGCACAACCTGCCACAGCTACTGCTTATCCGGTAAAGCTATACAATGGTGAGAAAATGGGTCAGAGGTGATCATGAGCAATGTGCATCTGCTCAAAGTAGTTCTAGTAAATCAAGTTAATAAAACTGTCACTATCTACGAGGATACGATTGATCGAGTGCTTGGCAATCACAGCGGAGATGACTAAGGGATCATCATGGGGCATAAGTATGTTACCCTGGTCTTCAAGGGTGAAGGAGATGGGTTCTTCGTTGGGCACCATATGCGCCATAGAAGCAAAATGTAAGGCTTGGCACACATGACTTTTTAGCCCCCAAATAGTTGTTGACTAAAGTTTCACCCTCAAAAATAACATTATGCTCATGGGTAGGCTTATTGTCTACTATGGGTGTAAAGGTCTCTTCTCCTTAGGGCCTCATGTGTTGCTCTGGTGGGGCCTTGAATTACTAATTTCTACCACCCCGAGGTCGTCCTCTCATTAGGCCATGATTTAACCTAAGAAATCTGTAATACCTGAGATTTTCGTTTCGTTTCTTTTCTTTCTCAGTTCAAATATATAATATCCAATAACTTTAAATTTGATATATACCAGGGATCTTTAAGTTCAGATATATGACGAAATGAGACATTTTCAAGGGGTTACAAAATTCTTAAGACAAAAATTTAGTTTTTGAACTGGTGGTAAAATCGTAATTATTAAGTCTGGGTAAAAGTGAAATTTTTGAAAAAACTCGGGCACAAGTGTAATCTACTAAAACCCTGGGGTATTAACGTACTAAATCATTTCTCCAGGGGCAAAAGTGCAATTAAAAGATGGTTGGGGACCAACTTGCAAGGGTCTAAGCGTAATTATCCAAAAATTTCGGACCAAAACGTAATATTGGTAAACTAGCTAAAATATCAACCAAAAATATCAAGAATTAGCCAATCAACACCCTCCAAGTGTCCTTATAAGGTGGAAGTATCCTATTGGGCGTTTGAGGATAAGATCAACGACGACGTGGCACAATCATATTGGTATGAATTTCAAATAACTTTCAAATTCAACTTTGGATTTCAAACAATTCTTCAATTCTACTTTGGATTCCAAACCTCATTTAAATGTAACTTAAGACACATGTCAAGATTTGATTTGGGCAAGTGGCAAGGTAATTATTGTTGTGCTAGGTGGCGGGACACTTGGTAAAGAAAGATTGGCTTGGAATTCTATAAATAAGCTTGAAATCTAACTTCCCAAGCCATCTCAAAATTGTGTGAGCCAAATCCAAGTTACTTTGAGAGCACTTTCAGAGAGAAATAAGATCTTGAGTGTGAGGAGGAAGTTCTGTAAAAGAAAGAGAGAAATTTGGTGGAAAGCGAGGGAGAAAACGAAGGAGCGGCAAAGACTTGATGGAAAGCGGACAATCACCAAATAACTGCTATAACAGTCATAAAATGGGAAATGTAAGTGTGATTTCTTTCCATAATCATATAGAGGACTGAAATAGGAGTTTATATCTTTAAACGGAAGTCGAATCGGAGTTAAAATGAGGAAGATATGGCAAAAATACGAAAGGGTGTCGAATCTGCCACCAACGCATGCAAATATGCACCACCTCTTCTTGGGGCACGTGAGGGCGCGTGGAAGCCCTTTCACCCATGAAATTTTACATATTTTCTCCTATTTAAATGCCCTACAACCTTATGTAAAAATAATTTAAGTTTTCCTTATAAAAACCTATGTTTTGTGCAAAAAAACAAACCCATTAAAGTGTGAAGGCCTTAAAGCTTAGAAAAATCTTGTCCAACTAAGTTGAAGTAAGTATATTATGAACTATTTATGATGTTTAAGCATGTCCATGAATCATGTTATGTGGTCCCTCATGTTATGTTTATGTTCACACAAGTTTCGGGATCGGAGCACGGTAGCGCTACGCACAAGGGTTCGTGCCCTTGTAGTTAGGGGTGAGCATAACTTCGGTTAAACCGAAGTAATCGAACCGAATTGACAAGTTCGGTCAGTTCGGTTCGGTTATTCTTGATCAAAATTTCGATTCAATTAATTTTTTTAGAAGATTCGATTTTCGGTGTTCGGGTCGGTTATTTAAAGTAAAAAATTGAAATATCCGAACCGAACATACCCATAACACCCGAACTCCCCCCCGCGGGAGCGGCACCCCAGCGGGTTCTGGCAGAGACAGCACTCGGCACCCCACGTGGGTTTTGGCAGAGCGTAGTACCCCAAGTGGGTTTTCTTCTCTATCTCAATAGCCTGCTCCATCCCAAATCTCGATAGCCTTCTCCCCCTGTTCTCTATCCCTTGCCTTACAGGGGTGCACTACCCCTAGTTTCGGGTTGGACAGCTTTTCGAATTGGCTTGCAATGGTGGAGAGGATGAAGCCGCTAGTGCTTGCTTCAACCAAAGCTCTCATAAGTTCGGTGCTCGGGTTGTCGACAACAAGAGATTAGACGACCACTGCAATTGATCGTACCGGACAGGGCTCCATAGATGAGGCGACGAGTATATTGATTCTGCCTTGGTTGGGCTTCCGAGTTTCGACGTCTGTGCTCAAGAAGCTATCCATAACCTCTAGCTTGCCATCCCTTCTGACGGTGTTCTCCATTCCTCTCCTCACTGGGAGTCCCTTCTCTTTCCCTCTACCATCCCTTGTCAATGGCGAAGACGAAAATGAAGGTCAGAGACGAAGACGACACCGATGGCCCCTTCGATAAGTTTTTTGGCTACTTCTATTTTATTTTGAAACCTAGATCTACTAAAATCTAACCATTAGATGTTTTCGATTTTCGGGTATGTGGGTCACCGTGGTTTGGGGAATCCGATAATCGGAATCACCAGCTGGCTAGGTGGCTGGCGGCTACAGCAAGGCCGAACTAATGTTCGGTCTCTTGCTTATTTTGTGTTCCAGTTTGGTTTTCGGTTCGGTTCGGTTATCACACTTCATATTTTGGTTAGTTCGATTTCGGTTAATTCGGTTTGTTAGGGTTAGTCGGTTGGTTCGGTTCGGTTACTACATATAGTTCGGTTCGGTTCGATTTGGTTTATAATTTTTGGGCGGTTCGGTTCGGTCATAACCGATTGCACACCCCTACCTGTAGTTGGTGGAACCTCTCGTGTCTCCATATGTTATGTTATGTTATGTTATGTCTTGCTTAAATACATATGATGGTTCTCTTGTACTTACTGAGACTCGCATGAATCTCATCTCATATATTTTTCCCCCCAGGTGATAACGAATGAGGAGATTGGAGAACGGACGTGAAATGTGGTGGCTTCTTTAAAAAGGGATTTTCATAAATCTAAAATTAGTCTTTCTTTCCTTTATCGAAAAAAGGTTTCAAAGTTAAAATCTAAATATTATGAGAAAGCTAATTTAAGGCGTACACTCAAGTTCTTAAAGCATGTTTTTACCTTGGAAGTATGGAAGCTTATTTTATTATTAAAAGTCTTGCTCTTATTGTAAGTTACTAATGTCTCACTTTATGTTAAAAATCATTTCGCTTTATATGTATGCATGCCAAAGCTATAGCTGTAAATATTATTTAAAGTATAACTTGAAATTTTATTCAAGACTTGATTTTTATTAAGGTCATACTTACAAATTATAAAGTTATGATTCTTGTATCAAGTTTCGAATGTCGAGGAAACCAAAATCTTACGATGGTGATTGGTTTAAAGGACTATTTTGTGGTTTATGTTACATTTTTGTCTTGACAAATTCGGATATCTTCCTTTGACCCAAAATTCTAATTTTGTAACCAATTGAAGCCATGAGATGATGAGGGTGTTTTTTGGAATTTTCCTCTAAGATCCTCAAACAAGGTTCTAAACTTCTTGTATTCCTGATATATGAAAGTTATATATGTACCAATACCTCTTATTCTTCAAAAGTATAAGAGTTATATTTAACACATATATATGTATATGTATATATATCAACAAAAAAAATTTATAAAGAAATTGATCGCTTGCCTTGGTTTTATGTTCACACAAGTTAAGGGCGTCACAAAATCTACCATATCAAGATGGATAATGGGGTGCTTTTTGAGGATTTGGGGTCATCAAGGGCTGAAATTGATTGATCTTACCTTCACTAACCAGTTTTCCCACTTGTTCACTGAAGTGTAACAATTCTTCGTTAAATGGCCCAAGCATAGGTGGAATTGACAAAAACGTTATGGATCTTTCTCTTTTGGGTCATCAAAGGATGAAGGAAAGCTAATGAGCCCCGTAAGAAGAGCTGCAAGTGCCGAATGTGGCGCATACATTTGGTGGCAAAGCTTAAAATAGTTGTCAGGCTTGGGAATCTTCATATCTGTTTGCTTACCCTCGTTACTAATGGGTCGGCCACTCTTCATTATCCTTTCTTTAGGCGATTCAGGAAAATCACAGGTATGCAAGATGTCCAGCTGTACTACATATCTGTTGGCACATGCAAATAGGTCAGCCAATGTTGTTAGTTATTTGAGAGTGAGGGATTCTTTAAGGGGCATTAGGATAGCTCCTTGCAAGAAAGCTGACACTGCCACTCCGATCGGTAAGTCTTGCACTTCCAACATAACATTTTGGAAGCAATCAATGTATTGCCTCAAGGTTTCCTTGGCACCCTATTGAATGCTAAGAAGGTAAATGAGGGCCTTCCTTCTCGAGGCATAGGCTGTAAATGTTGCACCAAACTTTGCTTGTAGTTGCTCATAGGAGGCAATGTAACCGAAGGGTAACTCACTAAACTTGGCATGGGCGTACTCTATCAATGACTATGGGAAAACCAAACACATGGTGGCGTCACTCCACTTGTACAAATACGCCAAGGATTCAAATCACTGTGCGTTGAGGATGGGGTCTTATCTTCCACTACATTTAGGCAAGCATGGGAGTTTAAATTTAGGTGGAAGGGCATGACTAAGCACATCCTTGGAGAATGGGACTTGCCGCAATCGTGCATCATCAGAGATTGCCCATGCAACTTTCTTCTTGAAAACCTCTTTGATCATTTTTTTAATTTTTGCTCCCTAAGAAGTTGGAAGAGATCCTAGTTGAGTATCACGCTCAAGCTTGCGTGCTCATTTGGCTGAAGCCATACTTCCCCCAGGGCATGTGTTACTAAGCGTGCCAAATCCCATATTGGTCCGCTAGGAGGGGATATCTTGGGTATATTAGTCTAAGCTAGACATCAACTTTTTATGAAGATGGTTGCCTAGGCTATGACAGTATAGTATTAGAGCTGACTCGTTGGAAATGCATAGTGGGGCTACTGCACCTACGGG
The DNA here is from genome assembly GCF_014633365.1 of Diospyros lotus. Lineage (NCBI taxonomy): Eukaryota > Viridiplantae > Streptophyta > Magnoliopsida > Ericales > Ebenaceae > Diospyros > Diospyros lotus. The sequence goes on along the minus strand of NC_068352.1, from coordinate 6,876,772 downwards.
CGATGGTGTGTGGTATTGTGGCTAACTAGAGGGGGATGTTAGGTGTACGGGTCTGGGCTAAGTATCAACCTTTTGAAGGTGGTTGCCTAGACTGTGACATTTATAGACAATTGGTGGGGTCCACATATGAGTCCTCATACTTTTCCTAGAGATGCATCGGGTGAGGCTAAAGGGTCTGGAGAAATCTTTGAGGTGAAAATGCCTCGATGAATGTTTTCGGGTGGTCCTGAAAAACTCTTTGGGGCCACTGGGTACCTTATGCCTGGGAGACTCTAGGGGAGTTTTCAAGCCATGCAAATATAAGGCCAAACCATCCCAGGAAACTCTTATCGGTCTTCAAACTTCAACGACAGACTTCTCAGAACTTAAGAATTTTTTGAAATTTTCTAGAACACCCCACGACATTCATCAATCCCCCATATAAGAGAAATAATATAAAGAGAAAAAAAATAAAAAAATGGGCAACCATAGCTAGATGAAAGAAATCAAGGGCCACTAAGTTTTAAAAACCCCTGTTGCTAGGGTTGTCTTCAAATGAAGGCTTATTATTAAAAGATATACATTTGTGGTTGTACTTCAGTGTTTTTATTTTTTGGAAAAATTATAGAAAAATGTTAATTTTTTTTAGATTTATTTCAATTTTAAAATGAACTTTCAATTTTTTTCAATAGAACACCGAATTTTATATTTACTTTGAATTATATATATATTTGTTTGCTTTATGTATGTATGCATAATATCTATATCTATATATATAAAATATAGTTTTTCCCAACTCATCGTGCTCGACAAACATTAATCCCTTTAGTGTTCAATGCCACAACCAAATAGAAGGTGACGATATTATATATAAAATTAAAACAAAACCAAAATTTTAAATTTTTTAAATAATCCTTTTAGAGTAAGTTCAATAATTTACTCTTATTTTGTAAATAAATTTTCAATAAAGATAAGTTTTCATACAAGGATAAAATTGTTTTTGCTTTATGGTAAGTCATATGTTGAATTCCTTTCTATGTGTTTTTTAAGAAAAATATATAAAGGGCATTTTGAGTAATGAAAATGGATTCAACTAAATATAATCTTAATACTCTTATAATTATATAATTGATTTTTATTTATAGGAAGTAGATATGCAAAACTCATTTTATATATGCTAGACATATTTTCTATATAATCTTAATAACCACATATAGGCTTGTAAAATGTTTTTTATTAAATCATTTTACATTTTTATTCTAAATAGTAACAAGTAATGGAATTTGTTATTGTCAAGATATAATAATCAATTTTTTTGTAGGGGAAAGTGTATCAACTATAGTTTTTGGGAGGCCTATAAAAAAAGAAACTAGTCAATTTTTTTTGATAGCTTGAATGGGTCTCAAGGAGAGTAAGGTCCTGAAAACTAGGGTTTTTGGTTAAGATGGTCTTCGGGTGTCTTAACTCTGGGAGAATTGGGGGAGTCTCTAAGAAGTGCTACTAATTTACTATATCCGAATGAGTCTTCTAGGTCTTCAGGATGTCTGCGGCACAAGAATAGTTAGAAGGCATGTAGGGAACTCTTTCGCACGGGCCTTCTGATGCCAAAGTTAGATAAAGTCATGATGTAGAAGATAGTATGAAAATGGATTATGTGTGTGAGTCTTCGGGTGCATGTTTTCGAATGAGTTGGGGTTGAAAGAGTTCAATCTGGGTCTTCGGGTGGTAGATTTGGATCTCGAGGGCATGAATCCTGGGAGTATTTATAGGCTTCAAGCATTAAGCCACGTGGCAAATCGGGGACACGTGGCATGTGCGGGTGGCTTGACTCTTCAAGCAAGAAGGCTGCAAATGAGACAAGAGGGCCTGAAGGTATCTTTGAGGACCAAGTGCCCCGAAGAGTATCATTCGAAAGGGGACTCTCCTGAAGACTCTTCGGGTCTTCAAGGTTACTGAATGTGGATGACTCCTCTGATGACTTTTCCAAGTCTTTGGGGCCATCGGATGGGCTTGTCCAAAAGACTCTTTGGATAGGATACTTGGTTATCCCACAACAATGGCTCCTCACTCTTGTCTTTGGATGTAAGGAAAAAGAAAGAGTATGATGTCTCTGAGTGCTGGGTCTCTCGAAGGTAGGTATGCAAATTGGTTATGTTTAAAGGAAAATTTTTTGCACAAGATGGGTCATCGGAAAACATCTCTGGATGACTAAGCATAATGATTACATGATGGTTTGTCTTCCAAAGAGACAGGTATAAATAGTGGTGGACCTATGTGAGTCACACCTTCTGCCTTGACTTACCCGAAGACTCGCAAGCATCCAGCATCCAAAGACTCTTCTAACTCACCCAAAGACCATACTGAGCTTAAGGAGTATTCCAAAGAATTTTCCCCCAAAGACTTTAGGACTCTTCCAAAGACTACTCTTTCGAGGACTATACCAAAGGTAAACATGGCTTCTTCTACACCAATTCCCATGCCATGAGAGGGTGCGTTGGGGGCATCTAGGATCATCATATCTCCTAGATTGCAATTATAAGCACCCCCGCCCGGATATCCCAACCACTCGGTCTATCCAAACGAAAGTGCTTACATAAGGGAAGAGAAATAGACACGAGACAAAAATGCCCTGGCATGCATACATAAAACAAAATACAACAGCGGAAGCAAATGGTAAACATGCATGCCCACGAGTACCCTACTGGAACAGCGGTCACAGAGTATATTAAAATATACAGACACCTGTGCTAACAAATAAAATATACATGGAACAACCTGGCACAGTCAAAAATAAGAAACAAAAATCCTATCAAAATATCAGAGATAACGGGGGCAAGCTAAATGTACACCCTACCAACACGGCTGGCTGCTAGGTGGAACGATCCTCGCCCTCGACCTTTGCTTTACCCTTACCTGGAATGATGGAAAGCAAGATGAGTCGCAAGACTCAGCAAGTTATAAGAAAAGGAAGGCTCTACAGTAAATAGAGAGGAGATCACCCCAACACAGTCCCGCATGTACACACAAGCCATGTGACGCAACAATACAATGGTGCAGCATAATAAAAGCACATATCGGTCCTTGGGGCCCACATAAGACACCTGACACCCGAGTCCCATACCAACATGCCGCTGCCCTGAAAGGCAACATAGATCTCCAACAAACCTGTGCGCACTATCCCGGATTGGTACTCCCATCACTCGTATCCATGTCGGTACTCCCGACACTTGAGCCATAGGCTCCCTCGGAATGGTACTCCCGTCCGAGAACTAAATACTATCAGTAACCATATAATGCACATAAAAATGTAATGGCGTATTGAGCATCAACGTGATACACTGGCGCCCATACATCTAGGCATCAGACCATGCTCCGCCCACATAGTAAACCACACGCGATGCATATGCCCGTGCTGGATGCATCATAACCAAGCTAGGATGTCCGTGACCAAGCATAACCAGATCATGAAAACCCCAACATGTAGCCCGTACCCATGTGCACACTAAAACATGCAACAAGAAATAAATGATATCAATCATGCTATAATCACGTAACGGCAGAGCTAGTCAACAATGCTTGGCACCGGTCAACGGTTAGTGGATAGAAGAGACTAGCCGATGGCCTAAGATAGACCGTACGTCAGTCACTCCGTCACCGAATAGCTGATCCTTGCCCCTACTGCCCAACCGCTCTAGCCTATAAACAACCAAAATCCATAATAATGCCCGAATAGCTAAGAACCTAGCCCTGAGTGAGTACGACATCATTCCCACAGGCTTGGGGGTGGCACAAACCCCCGTAAGCAACCAATGAATAAAAACCTCGAGACCAGTTTAATAAATTAATTTTTAAAACAAACCGTTTAAAATCCCATAATTTATTAACAGCTGAAACAAACGAAGGGAGGTCAAATAAATTGACAACGAAAGAATCGACGAGATGGGTATGAAGAACTTGCTTTTATGAAGATATCCTTAGGCTTGTTTCAACTCAACACAGTAAAAATTATACACACTGCAATACCCCAAATTATTTTCCAAAATTGACAAAATTGGGCTCTAAATAAAATTTTGACTGTACAGAATATTAATTACTAGCTTAGCTACATACCTGGCAATTTAAATCTTCAATTAAACTGGATTTAATTTGAATTTTCCACCCAAATTTCGAGCTCGCACACGCTGGATCTTTTCTCCAATTTGCTGGCTATTCGTATGCAAAAAGAACGCTCAAAATCGGGCTTAAATCGGCCAAAAAACGAGCGGAGGAGGCGCGACCACATGGCAGCGCGCGGGCCAGCCACTAGGAGGCCACCGCCTCACCGAAATGACGTCGTTTCGGACGTCCAGTGGCTGAAATAAATCAACCAAAAATCCGGCCCTCGCGCGAGCACACCCGTGAATCGAACCCGCAACCTCGCCCTCGCCCGCACGCCCGCATACCGCCCGCGCCCACGCTCGCCATTAACCTTATACCGCGCACATTTAATTTAAAGGGACCCTTGGTCCCTTTTACGGAAACCGCACCAACCACCCCCAACTTCTATTATTTACACATTCACCCCCTATATTAATTACACTAACGCCCGAAACTTATAAAAATTTCACAATTTAATTTATTTCAATTTTTTTTTCTTATTCTAGAAATTTTCTAAAATAACATAATTAATTATCTTAATTTCTTATTCCCTTAAATCCACATAATTTATTTTTATTTATAACAACAATTTATTTTAATAATTCTTTTAAATTAAATTACCCCGATAATGTATAATTAAATTAAATCGCAATTTACGGGTCCCTATAGCAATAGTCAGTTTTGAGGAGTAGGGACATTAGGGGTTTTGCAAGGGCCTTTAGCATTCCAATCTCATGGCTACCAAGAAAACCAAACAAAAATGAGTTCATAGCTACCTTTGAAAGGGATGAAATGGCAATCCATATGACAGTTTGAGGGCATGACTCAAACTACCGCTGCACCCATTTGGGATGCAATTTTTAATGGAGGAGATACTAACACTAGCCTAGCTACTCCCAAATGGCTGGGCATTGTTAGTAGGATTTTTTGTCCTATACAAAGAGTGTGCGGTAAAGCCTAAGACTGCTTTATTTAGGTGTTTTTACCATGTCCAGACCACAAGGGGGGAGAAAGAGTTCATGGCACTACAAAATATAGCCAATAAAGTAAAGCTTTCTAGAAGTGCGCCACAAAAAGTGGATGGCTTCGAAACTAGATGGTTAGTTGTCTGGCCACCGCTAAGTTAGAAGGAGCAGTGATTTTGGCGAACAGAAACTATGAGAAAAATAGCTCATAAGTGGCCGAACGTAAAGACAATGGTGAAGGAACACCAAGTGAACATTAATAAGTTAGCCCAAGAAGAACCAATAGTTTTAGCTGATCTACTTGTTGATGAACGACTAATCGAGGCAGGATGGATGATAGTAGAGAGAGAAGGGGATGAGGGTGCTGGCTCGTTGAAACCCCCAACCCAAGATGCCGATGGATGATAGTAGAGAGAGAAGGGGATGAGGGTGCTGGCTCGTTGAAACCCCCAACCCAAGATGCCAGGCATTTGGAGTTGGCAAGACTAAGGAGAATCGTTCCCAAGTATGTCACATAGAAGAGGAAGAGGAGGAGGAAGATAAAAAAGAAGATGAAGAAGTAGACGTACTGGGAGATGATGACGAGAAGAAAGAGGACGAAGAAGAAAGATGTGAGGAGGAGATGGACTCCGACGGTGCTTACCCTTCCTCGTCTTTTCTTATTGCTTTTACTTCCTTGCTTTCGGAATGTACTAATGATTTGTTATTTTTTCCATCTGCAAAAATGGAGCAATTTCAACGGATCGACATGGCTAAGATGGCCAAGGCTGTGAAGTTAGCTCAGAAAGACTGGGAGCAAAAGGAGAGGCGGTGGAAAATGGAGCAGCAACAGCACAACCTGCACCCACTTCTCACTCTGAGGAGACTGAAGAAGGAAAAGTACCTTTGGCTCGAAGAAGCAAAAGAGCCAGGCTAGAAAAAAAGGGAGCAAATGATGTGGGGGTTTCAACAGACCTTCCCCCATCATCATTCCATCAGTGTTGTAGTCCCCGCAAGCTTCCAGGGGAATCTATACGCAAGGAGACCTGCCCAAGCTTCCTTTTCCTCTAAGTCCGAGCACACATGCAACTTTGGCGGCTACCAAGGAAGCAAAGGGTCGGCTTGATGAGTAGGCTCGACTAAAGAGATATCACAGCCAGCACCAAGCTATTTGCCGACTTCCTCTTTCCTGGCGAACAAAACTCCTACCTAGAAAAGAGTTAGAGACAGAGTCCTGGGCATACCTGCCCCTACTTCCAGCCATGGGCCCAATTCGGGAAGGAGAGATCCTTTTCCCACACCAACAGCTAAAGGGGCATGAGATTCAAGTGTGCTCGCGAGTGCCATGCACGAATTCAGTGATAGAGCGTAGTGTGGGGGCACGGTTGATATATGCCACATTGTTGTTGCGCGATGAATGGGAATTCATGAGATGCACATTGGAAGGCTTGGACATCAGAGAACGACATTTAGTTGAGGTACGTGTTGCTTAGGCTTGAATGATGCTTAAGGTTTAACACTCTATTGTTGCATATGCAGAGTGCACAAAGACAAGTCATAGCCACTTCCAATGCGCTGGCCGACCTTCCTCGAGCCGAAGCTGACGGGCAAAAATGGATCGACGACAGGAATAATACGTGTTAAATGTCCCTTAACGTACGTGACACTAGTCAGCAAAACCCACGTGATGTGTGGGCTCATTCGCTAGTATTATTATCTGAGAGATAGATTATAGATTAGACTTGAATGTGCCGTTTTAGTTGCTAATTTGACTTTAATGTTTCATGATTACTGGTTGTCCACGTCAATTCAGAATTAACTCCAAGAATAATAGGCGTTAATTCCGCGTTCTCCACAAGTAATGGGCGTTAATTATGCTACCTCTAATCACCTCATCTGCGTATCCTGTCTCACGTGGCGTTTTCAGTGAAATGTAAATGGGGAAAAATAAAAGTTTGATTATTTAAATTAATCAAATTGAATTGATTAAAATTTATCAGTTTGATTAGGATTTTTTTTTATATTGGTTTGGTTTAGTTAATTTTTTTCAAAAGTTCAATTTTTAATTTTCAATTCAGTTTTTTTTGGTTAGAATAACCGAACTAACTTAACCAACCAAACTTTAAAACGATATTATTTTGATATTTACAAAACGACGTCATTTTTTTTGGATTTGTATGTTTTCTATCGGTTACTTCAATTTTTTATTTTTTTTTTATGTTTCTTTGGTTTAATAGGTTCGATTCAGTTATATAGTTTGAGTTCAATTTTTTCAATTATTAGTTAGTTTATTTTTTTTGGTTAATCGGTCGGTTTAATTCGATTTTGTTCCTTGATTCAATTTAATAGATTAGTGAATTTTGATCGATTCAGTAACCTAATCGATTGTTATTGAACTGACCGTTTATACATCCCTAACTATAAACTGTAATAAGATGTATTTATTATTAGTTAATAAAGTTATGGGTAATGTTTAATTGTTGTTAGTTTGTTATAGTATAAATTATTTTTTTTAAATAATTTTTTATTAATGCAATTTATTTATTTATCACAAACCAATAAGAATGTTTAAGAAGTAAAAATAAAGTTTAATAAAATGTATGTTATTTGAAAAAAATATTGCCCTTTAATAATAGTCTTAATTATTATCTGCATTCAATGATTATTACTTATCTCTCCCACCCCAACCCTTAATGTCTTTTTTAAATCAAAAGAAAGAAGAGAGATAAAAGAGTGGGAAGAAGAGAGAAAATAAAGAGTGAAATAGTTATTTTATTTCATTATTTAATGACATGGGAGATTATTACTACTTTCAAAATGTAAAGGGTAGTTTTTGCAATTAAGTCAAATCTCAAGGGCGATTATTATTATTTATTCTTTCATTTCTTTTTTTTTTTTTAATGTATAGAATCATTAGAAAAGGTAAATTCCATGCAGTATTCTTGAGGTTTGACAAAATAGCACAAACTACCCATGTGTTTCGCTTGAAAGTCACATGCCCAAAAAGTGAAACAACCAAAATAAGATATTTGCGGCTTGTATTGCGTTTTCAATGTCATTAAGAGTTAATGAAAGGTCTTATTGCCATTAAGAGTTAACGATAATATTATATACAATAAAGGAACGATCTTGCAATATATAGTACCAAATTATTGACTATTTTCTTAACTGATCGATAGTTTCTCAAAAGTTGAAAATTGTCAACTACACAATGAATATCATTGACAATTTCTATTTGGTAGAGAATACGTGGAAGTTTTGGGAGTCAGTGGATTATCCACCAACTCCTTTGCCATTTGTCACCATCAGATGTTGCATGACTAATTAAGAAGTGGAAAACTCTAATTAGTTTTTCAATTATGCATGTTTAAGAAAGATTAGAAGCTTGGAAGAAATAAGAAACTAAAAATTTTCTTCTTTTGTAGAAAAACCCTCTTCTTCTTCTCGACTGTTTTTCTTTCTTACTTCTTTTTGGTTATTCAAATTCTCTCATAATTTGTTCAATGGTTAAGTTGGTATTTTGACACTAAAGATGACATCAAAGCTAGCATAATCCTTATAGTTTTTAGCCAACACAAAAGGAAGTTTCAAGGTATTTGGAAACTTGTTTGGTGCGGACTAAGTCTTTCACATTTGAGAACGAACAAAGTTAGCATGTGGAGGTTTTCTTTACTTCTTTTTTTGTATATTCAAAGAGGTATATTACTACATTGTTCAATTTTTTATTCATTGGATAAAACGTACATTGTTTAAACACCCAAGCTATCATATAGTCATTTGATTCCACTACGTACATATGATGTAAAATTTTTTGAAAAACCCATACAACCATATATCATCCTCAACACAAACAACAACAATGTCAATGGCAACAAACGATGTTGACCCCCTATTTCTTTTTCTTGTTGAACCAAATTCGAGTTTCACCAAAAATAATATTTCTCTAATTTGTGAAAGAAAAAGAAAATGGGAAAGAGAGAGCTAAGAGGCTGAGAAAACACTAGGAGTGTTTTGAAATTTTAAAAATTTTAATAATGTCTTCAATTCATAATCTTCCTAGCCAATCCTTTGTGTTTAATTTCTTCTAGAGAAACAACCATCTCCACCTTAGCGAAGGCAAGCTTATTCTAGATTTTAGACAAAAAAATTATCAAAAGAATTAAGGGCATATTCTCTGTACGTTTCAATTTTTAATTTTGAGTTTTGAATTTATTTTCAATTTTCTATTTTGATAATCTAATTTTAGAAAATCGAAAACCCGTTTGGTTTGTTATTCTGAAAATTTATTTCTCAAAATAGAAAACTAGAAAATGCATTCTATTTGAAATTTTGAGAATAATTTTTTATGACATTTTATTCAATAAATTTGATTATTTAGTAAATTAAAAAATTTTAATACTAATATATTATTAAGAAATATATATATTTTAAAGTTAGTAAATCTTGTAATATTTTTTTCCTGTTACAAGAATAAAATACAAATAAATAAATTGACTTGGCAAAAAAATAAGAAAGGAAATGTCTGAAAGCTATGTATATATATATATATTATATTGCATTATAATACAAGCTTCTAGTTCTAGAAGCTTGGTTAGAGGAGGGAAAAGCCCGAAAGCCATGGAGGAAGAAGTAGGAGACGACTATAGCGGGAGATTGCCGATGACGAAAGTAGCAAGATCGACAGTGATGCTTGACCGCAGAGGACGGAGCAAGGTAGCCACCAACTAAAACCGTCGAAGCGACAGGCAGCGACGACAATGGCAGAGAGACCACCAATAAGCATGGCCGCGATGGAAGCAAGAGGCAAATGTAGTGGTCGAGAGAGATCAGTGACAACGAAATCGTGCGATCCAGCAAGCCAAAGGTCGCGACAACAATGACGCGAGGGTTGCGGGCGAAAGGCAATAGTGAACTAAAGTTCGTTTTCGACGTTTTGTGTTTTTGGGAGTGTTTTGGTTGAAAATAGCCAAAACAACTTGTTTTGGGTTTCCTTTACAAAATTTTTCTTTATTTTTGAAAATATGAAAGTAAATACATTTTCATTATTTTTAAAAACTGTAAACTTAAAACAGGTTAAAAATAGCAAAGAGAACAAATCCTAACATTCTCATGCAAACTTACCTCAAGTTGGTTATAGCTAGTCTTGGTTGAAAAAGACCGATCACCATTAAAAATGATAGAGATGTAGTATTAAACTAACCAAGACAAGTTCTAGCATTGGAATCCACTCAACAAGAAGTTCCATTACAAGAACCCATCAATTGATTCTAGTGGTAGAACCCAAATTTCAACAAGAGAGAGAAAAGATGTAACACCTTTCTTTTCCATATGTGTAATAACTTTGGGAATTTAATATTTTTTTCTTTAATTACACTTTGACCCTAAAATTTTTCCAAATTTTCTATTTTACCCCTTAACATAGGAATATCAATAAAATAAAGTTAATGTAGGTAATTAGAGTTTAGCACATAATAGAGTTTAGATCAAACTTAAAATAAAGCACAAACTTCTAATATAAACCTACAACAATAGAGAATACTGACCCTCTTCTTGTTCTTACCTTCTTTTACAAGTTCGAGAAACCTAGAATCCTTAATATGAGGGATCCCTTAAAATAGAAAAGGTTAAGTAGGACTTTTGCAAGAACCTCCCCTCTCATATCGATTAAGATAGATGGAAATGAACCCCATCAAATAAAAGTCATAACTAGCCTATTTTATTATTATTATTATATGAGCACATTTGTTTCACGGTGGGTTGCCATTCTTTTTGCTAATCCAACCATTTCTGAACCTGTCTTTCCCACATTATTCAATTTAGTGGAGGACTTCTCAAATTATTACAATTCCCAGTTTATAGGTTGGTTGATATGTAACACCCCATTCTCCTAGAATTGCCTGAGAAGATGTGTTACGGAAAATAAAACAAAACTAATTGATAAACTGAAATCTGATACCATAAATGAACATCTCAATCAATTGTAATAAAACTCTGAGTCAAATAACTAAAAATTGACAATCTCCCAGACATCTTTTATCTTGAGTGTCTCCACGTACACACACTACTAACCATTGCTGCTAGGCCCCACATTTGGTGCTCCCCCACTAGGACCTGGAATGGTGAAGAGTACAATGTGAGCTATAAAGATCAGCAAGTAATAAGCTGGAAATAATACTGAAGCTAAAATCGAAGAATATCGATACTGATACATACTTACTGAACTTGTACTGAGTATAATCTGTTTGATTGCATTCATAAAAATGTAATGCACATAAACTGTAAACTAAATGCAAGTATGTAACTTTAGTTTATAGGCCCACATAATTGTAGTACATACCTGACTGATTTGAAACTTGTAACATAAAAACTATAAGCATATACTGTGGGCAAAGCCTCTAGCCCCCTGGTTGACATTAGGCGAACAACTTATAACTGAGATATAACTGAAACTGATACTAGTGGGATCCCCGTGGATAAGCTGCCTGGCGCGCATAAGGCAATGCTCATATAAATGCTGGCACACGATATGTAGTGCTCCATATAAAATTATGCTCAATGCTCATACCATAATGTATGCACATAATCTCATAGAAAAATGCTGATCATGTCATAATTAATTACTAAACATGGTATATGATTTTTATCAGCTATATTAAGATACAAAGATTTTGCAATTTCTAAGTATGGGCATAGCATATTGGATTTTATCATATATTGGAATAAAAATTTAATATTTGAATAATTAAATATTTATATTAAATTTAAGACTTGCATTAAGAATTTATCGAAAGTCATTTGGATGTCTCATCGGTAAATTCTTAATGAGAGTCATTCGAATATAAGGCATAACACTAGATATGTATTCGAATGAAATATGGGTCATTCGAATGCCATATGATAATATTCGGATGACAGCTGAAGCATAAGGGAGCAATTTGAATAAAGCAGCAGCCCATTCGAATGAAATAAATGGACTACACCTAGGTTATTCGAATGACAGAAACTCATTCGAATGACAGAAACACATTCAATGATAGATGATATATAACAAATGCTGGTCATTCGAATAATAGAAACTCATTCGAATGATAGATGATATATAACAAAGGCTATTCAGATATTTCAAGGGCTTATTCGAATGACTCACAAATTCATTCGAATGAATTTGGAAATTTTTCAACATTTAAACGGGCAGAATGCAACTCATTCGAATGCAACAGTACCCTATTCGAATGAATGAATGGAATACACACAGGTCATTCGAATGACAGAGAGATTCATTCGAATCTTAGACTATGCAAAGTAACAGCTTACTCAAATCTTCAAGGACTCATTCGAATGACAGATTCAAAACTCCAAGAACACATACGAATGATGTGATAACGCTAAGAACTCATTCGGTTACTACTAGACTCATTCGAATGACAAAGAGACTCATTCGAATGACTGAAAACTCATACGAAACAAAGCTTACAATAACAGAGACCATCTCTTGAATCAAAATCTTAACATTACTACACCATTCCAAAAGAAATCTTGGGAGAACAATCCCAATCGATATAGAATAACATCAAGATGGATCAATCAATCGTTTTTGAAAGAAAACCCTGAAAGAATTATGCATAGCTTATCATAACTCACTGGATAATGATACAACTACGAATATACATATGCATGTAAACTGATAAAGATTTGGGAACACGAACGAAGAGTTCTGTTTAATCTGAGAACATATGCTATCATGATTCAAAGATCATATTTAAAAGAATCGCTATAAAGACTCTTGCATATCCTCTTCATGCACTTACTATTCTATGCACATATATATATACACACTGTAATTGATATAAATATGAGAACTCAAAGAAGAACTAGAATAATACGAATTCAAAACTGATATGAACCTGTAATGGAAGGGATTACAGGAAGAATACTTGCCTTATGATCGATTGGATCAAAATGATTCCAAAGAAAACCAACGACTGCTACAATATAGACTCTCTACCTCTTCTTTTATCTTCTATTCTTCATATGCCGTGAAGAACTATTGGCCATCAAGCTATATATATATATATATACTATGAAGCCCTAGCCCAAAACTCAATCTCCATCTCCTAAAACAACTAGGAGACTTTAAGCCAAAGCCTTCTCACGCTCGGATATCTCAATCCCTTAAGATAAAAATTCTAATTAATTAATTCAGTTCTAATAAGAACTTCTTAAAAGACCAACATGTCCTTATTTTAATTCCCCCAATTTAAAAAAGAATTAAATGTTATTTCTCAATTAAAATTCTCTAAATTGCCACATTAAATAATTTAATTGACAAAAATCTTAAACACTAATTAAATAGGGAATTAAATAATTTCTAGACCCTCTAATGGGTCGTTACATGATATCTTTGTTATTTATAGTAAAGGTCCACGCCTAACAAGAGATTGACTTCAAATAACAATTTAAATTTGTTCAAAATATAACACGATAAGAATACAAATTTGAAAATATTGAAACATAAATATGCAATTAAATCTAAAACTCTAAGGAGTAATTTTGTTATCTTCATATCTCATTCATCAACTTAATACCTTCTTTTGTAAATCATTTGTCACATTTATATATATATATATATATACACATATTTTATAAAAGAAAATATATTTGGGATTGAGGTATATATATTTCAAAGATATTTTTTCACAAGATATACAATGTGAACAACCAATTTTAGCAAATGGATGATACTAGAATATCACATATTGCATGAACTTTCCAAAAACATAAATTGATACGTGTAAGACCATTTTCCATACTTCATTAACACAATACTATGCAACCAACATAATGCTATGTAAGATCAATTTTAACGTATCAGAATATCACAAAATGCACATTCCCATGAACTTTCCAAAAATAGAAATTGATACTTGTAAGATCATTTTCCATACTTTATTGACATAATGCTATACAATCAACATAATGCTATATATGTGAAGCCAATTTCAACAAATGAATAGTATCCAAATATTGCAAAATGCACATTCCTATGAACTTTCCGAAAATAGAAACAAACATGTGTACTACCATTTTCTATACTTTATCGACATAAGCTATGCAATTAACATAATGTTATGTAAGACCAATTTCAATGAACAAATATTATTAAAAGATATCACAGAAAACACATTTATTTGAACTTTTCAAAAATAAAAACTAACACTTGTAAGACTATTTTGACATTTTATTTTATATTATTCAATATAATGCTATACAAGCACATATTTTGTATCGATTATGTCAATTTATTCTTTTCTTTTTCCTTAAATAAAAGAGAAAGATTGCACAACCAACATAACAACCCTTTATAGGTGTAAGGGTCTAATCCTTATTAAAGAATGTTTGGTTTGAGGCAAAACTATTGTTGGGAAGGTGAACCCATCACCCTTACCCCATCGCTCATTTTGGCGTCGTAGTCTAGGTTATTTGGCAAGAATAATGGGTTTAAGATTTAAACCCCATATCTTAAAAATAGAAGAAAACTCATTTTTGAAACGTAAATTTAAACTAAAGTAGAGACATGTTAATAAAAACCAAAGATGTATGGCACGTTATTAGGAAGGTGGAATAATAAACAATGTAACACAATTGAAATGTGTCCCCACCCTACCATATATAATCTTAGAAAATGACTCATTCATTTCACCTGGACGATTTGCATCTAATTTCTACACCACACCAATCTCAAATCTCAATTGATGCTTTGTGGGGTTTATTTGTTAGTCGCTATTGGTGCATCTCCAAAAGGCTGTTCAAACTATTACCCATAAAATAGTAGTTGGTATTGTCTTTTTACTTTTTTTTTTTTTTAAATCAACTTGTGCGCAATAATAACTATCCACCTTGGTGTTGCAAACACTAACTCAGCCGGTCAACCTCAATTAGGATTTAAAAATGTTATTATTGTTCCTTTATTACTTACTAATGGGGCTTACACCCCCCCCCCCCCTTTTAATATACACAAAGGAGCTTCAAATAAATGAGTAAATTTTTAGTATCTCGCATTTTGTGTTTTTACCTGGATATGATTTTTCTTGAATTTTACATTTTTGTCACATGTTTTTGATTTTTTTTGAATTAGTTATAATACCCTCTTTATTATTGTTGTTGCTGAGATATAATAATAAATTTATAACTGCAAAAAAGTTTTCAATTTTTGGAAGACCTATAATAAAGAAATTGGTCAGAAAGTGCAGGGTGTTTCTCGCACAGGCCCTCGATGCCTAAGTCAATATTGTCAGAAATCAAAAAAGAAAATAATGTGTTTTATGTAGTATTTTTCGTATACCTTGAGAGTAGGGAGTTACCCCTTATTTATAAAGGTTGAAAATGACAGATGAAAAAGTATCAACATCTTTCAAAATCATTTGTTTCACCTTTTAAGACATTAGTTTTGAAGCTAAGTTGATACGTTCTTATAAGGGTACGATTTTAAGGGTCTTTAGGAGGCTTTCGAGTCTCCCGAAAAGTCTTCCCATTTTGCATTGGAATGTGTTAGCTTTTTGTAATCCAATTGTAATTCACACCCAAGTGAGGAACGGTGAATTAGATGTCTATGAATTTTAAAAATTTGTAATGTTTTACAAAATATATATGAAAGTAGTGAAGTATAAATAAGACACTACAACAAAAAAACACTTATGGAGACAATTTTTTTAGGACTTTTTTAAAAAAGTGTCATATAAAATATTATTTTAAGGCACAATATAAGAAAATGTCCCAATAAAATAATTCTAATGAAACACAGCAATGAAGTGCAATAATATAAAAATCTAATGGGGTAAAATTTTTGAAATGTCCTAATAAAATAATTCTAATGAGACACTTTGATGAAGTCTCCCAATAAAAAAATCTAATAGGGTAAAATTTTTGAAGTGACCTAATAAAATAATTCTAGTGAGACACTTTGATAAAATTCCCTAATAAAAAAATCTAATAGGGTAGAATTTTTGAAGTGTTCTAATAAAATAACTTTAATGAGACATAATAATGAAGCGCCTTAATAGAAAAATCTAATAGGGAAAAATTTTTGAAGTGCGAAACTAGGGTTTTCATTGTGCAGTTTAGCTAGTCTAAGCCATTTTCAATATGCTAAATTGCATGTGCTATTTTTTTGTTACTCTAAACTGTTAGGAAATTACAATCTCTTACTTATACTTAAGTAAGTTCTCTAACACAACTAATAGGAAATACAACAACAATTTATAAATAAAAAGATTTGAGAGTTGACACTCTCAGTTATAAAGATTTCTTGACAACACTTTAACAAGAAATTATAAATAATAGCCTGGGTTGAGAGAAATATTGAAAGTAAAAGCACCTACTAAGAAGAAAAAGAACATTTGTAAGCTTATATGCCTTGATCAACTTCTCTAGTGCATCATTTGAATTAAATAACCATTGAACGAGTTGTTGAAGTCATTTAATGCCTGTGAAAACTAGTCGTTTAAACTTGTAAATGAAGAAACTATCAATGGCTGATCGATTGTTTTCTTCGAGAAATATAAAACACACTTACTACTTTTTAAAAACGGTTTACTTTTTTTAAAAATGAGTCGACAGTCTAAGAAACTTGTCGACAGTTTTTGAGAAACTTTCGACATGTTATAGTCACAATTGACTCTTTTTGAATTTATACAAAAAATACAAAGAGTATGAAAATGTCATGTCAACTATTTATAAGAACGATAAACTATTTTTGCTTAAAGGCCAAAATCGATCGACAATTTTGCCTTGATTCGACAACCCAATTCCTAAGACACAAAACGGTCAACTTTTTTTCCAACATAATCAATAGTTTTGTCTTGGATTTAAAAGGTGTACCATTTTCAAAATATATTAATACTCTAAAATATTTCACTTCAAAAAAGATTTTCTTTAAGAGCATAACATTATTTTACAATATAAACTTCATGCTACTAAAGTTTTTGCATACATTGAAAGCACATTGGTCCTTGGCATAATTTGGAGTTTTCATTTTCAATTTCCAAAGATAATATATATTTAATTTTCAAAAGCCAAAGATATAATATATATCATTTTCAAATTCTAAAGATATAATATATATCATTTTCAAATTCTAAAGATATAATGTTTTTCATTATCAAAACATCATTAAAAGTAAAATAAAAATTTCTCCCTTTTTAATGATGACAACTTTTATGTAAAATCCACAAAATTCTCCCCCTTTTTGTCATCATCCAAAAATGATATTTTTGCCAAAAATTGAAAAGAATTTGCCATTTGCAAAAGGAGAATTGGGGCAAAAAAATAAAAATAAAATAAAGTAAAGATTTAATACTCCCCCTTAAACATAGATAGAGGGAAACATTCATAAGAATCATGGGGCACATAAGAATTAGAATAATGTATATGACATGCCCTGCAAACAACAAACATAACTTGACTGGAGACTTCCTATTGATCCTTTGATGAAGGATGAAGCACAACTCTTTGAGCAAGTGCATAATTGAACAAGGCAAAGGGGGAACAAGGCAATGATCGAGTGACCACCATTCGTTCATGAAGGATCAAGGCTAAAAGATCCATTATTGAAGAAGAAACTAAGAAATCAAGGAAAAAGTAAAGGCAACAAAGACCAAACAAGTAGAAGCCGAGACAATGTTACGATCGAGTGCCCACTCGGTCATAAAGATCAAAACCTATGAAGATGGTTCATTGGTGAGCAAAAACAAAGCAAATCAAGCAAAGGAGATAGAAAAAGCCAAGGGGAAACCAAGGAAGAAAATGATATTTTACTCTTGAAAAATAAAATAATGGTTTTGATAATGACTATATGAAAATCAATCTCTAAATCTTTATGAGTAAGTAAATATATATGGACAAAGTTTTTTTAATCAATTTATATGAATGAGAAAAGCAATCTTTAAATCTCCTTGAGCAAAGTTATGAAAATTTATATAGGAGAAATGTTGATGTGGTTAAGTGTATTTAGATTCAAAATAAATATGTTTTTAATAATCTCAACTTGCTTTCAAAAGAATCGAAATGAGGATTTGTCAAGTTTTCATTTTTTTCAAAATGGATAGTCGACTATGTGGTTCATTCTGTTGACTATGCCTGAAAATAGTTGACTATGCTGTTAAGGATAGTCGACTATGCATAAGAATAGTCGACTATGCTGATTTGATCTGTCGACTATTTAAGGCTTCTGTCGACTATCAAGTAAGGATAGTCGACTATGGCTTTTCATCTGTCGACTATTTTTGTTCATAAAATTCAAAATTCTCTTCACATTTTTGCAATAGTCGACTGTGCATATGTATTTGTCGACTATGGGATTTTTGTGTTAGAAGATAGTCGACTATGCTTTTTTATCTGTCGACTATGTCTTGTTTTTTTTGTGAAAATAGTCAACTATGCATTTTCTTCAGTCGACTATATCTTTTATATAAAGCTTCCAATGGCTAGTTTTTCAACTCCAACGGTCACAAACGGCTACATTTCTCTTCAATCTTTTGGGAAGCCTATAAATACAAGTCATGGATGATCAAGAGAAGACTAATGGATGAAAAGGAAATTATTTGAGCTTACATCATATACACATTTGTATTTATATTGACTGTGCTTTAATTTTCTCTCTTCAAGGCTTTGATCTTCACTTGTAATTATTCATTTCAAGCCTTGTATCATTTTTGAGAGACATTGTAACTAAGAGATTCATCTCTTAGATTCTCTCCAATTGTATACTTCTTGTTTTTCCTAACTTGTGTAGCTAAATGGCCTACTTGGTTTAAGTAGGAGGTTGTATTTCTTAGCTTGTGTAGCTAGAGGGCCTACTTGTGTAAGTAGGAGGTTTTAGTGAATTGATTTAAAATCCTTAGTGGGAGCTAAGGTAGTGGATTAGGCTTGGTTTAAGACGAACCACTATAAATCCTTTGTCTCATTTATTCTTCTTGCTTTACATTTGTCATTTTATATGTTCTATGTTTTAAATCACTAAAACCTCAATTGGGTCAAAAAGTTTTCAAGTTCTATCAAGATTTTTAAAATATCCAATTCACCCCCCCTCTTGGTGTGTGCCATAGCACCTCCCGTTCTAACAGAAAATATATCATCAAACAAGGGAAGAAAACCCAAAGGAAGAAGCATAGCTCGACCATGACTGGGTGCCCACTTGGTCATGGTGATCATGCACCCTCGTGTTCCTCCCTTATGGCCGATGGACCTTCTGGGGGCGTTCCTCGAACCGAACCCAGAATTCTTCCTGAGACCCACAAGAATATTTCAAGATTGCACAGAATATGCCACCAATATATTGAAAATATACTCAAAATATGCCACCTGAGAAACTCGGGATGGCTACCACGTGTCCTCTCATTCCTCTATAAATAGGAGGAATATCTCTTTTCTCAAGTACTCTTACTCTACCACTCCGACTTTATTTCTTGTGTTTAAGCACTCGAAGACTAACTTAAACAATAGAGGGCACTTGATCATCAAGGGCCTTCTGTTCATCAATAGCCACCCCTTCATCAGCAGCCACCCATTCATCTGCAAGCCACCCATTCATCAAGGCACCTAATAATTGTAACAAGACCTCCAGGTCTACTGTTCGTTGTCACAGAAGACTATCAAGATCATATTTCACACATTAAAAATTCATTGTTGTATTTTGGAAACAACAATTGGCGCCATCCGTGGGAAGTAGATTAAAAAGTCAAACAAAAATGATGTTTTACTCTTGTGTTTAATTTTGATGATGAAAAATATCAAATGGTTTTATACTCTAAATCAAGGTATATGATTTGGAATAAAAAATCAATTTCAAGTACCTTTGTGAAAATGAAAACCAAAAGATCTTTAATTTTTTATAGATAGAGATTTGCACAAACAAGTATTAAGGTCTAAAAGAATCTTCTAAATGGTTTTTCAAATTGGTTTTGAATCATTGGGTAAATGTAGCAAAACATTTCAAAGGCAAAAGACCATGTTGTTGAGCCTAAGAAATGTTATTTTTCTAAGTTTAAAAGATTATCGCATTATAAGAAGACATGCAAGAAAATGTTTTCATTTTGAAAAACTATCTCCCGGTATTTTGATAGCTAGTATTCATTGTTGTTAAAAAAAATTTTAATGAATTTTTCAATAAATATAAGGTATGTATTTGAGAGTGGTAAATTTGCTAAATCCCGAGTTTGTACTAAAACCAAAATCCTATTTTCTTATGGTTATGGATTTTGATTTTTTAGATATTTTTATTCAATCCAAATGGGGGGTACTTTCTTATTTACATTTATGTATTAAAGTAAATGGAAGGTAAAATATAAATTAAAGAAAATGAGGAATATAATGTAAATATGTTGTAAAGTTTTGTATCATCAAGCTTTATCTGTCAACTACATGCTTTAACTTTGTCAACTAATATATTGACTTGGTCGACTAAGCTATAGGCTCTACCGACCAACATCATGCATGTTTCTCATTTGGTCAACTAAGCTATAAGCTTTGTCGACTAACATTGTATATATTATGACTTGGTCGACTAACTCTTTAAGTCTGTCGACAGAAAGGTAGCCTTGGTTGACTAAGTGTCATGCTTATTTATGTCTTGGTCGACTAAGTGTTATGTGGTTTTTATGATTTGGTCGACCAACCTATTTTGTCTATCAACCAAGCTTGTTATTTTGCCTAATTTTGTTGACTAATCATTTTTATCTATTGACTAACTCTTTTTGGAAAAAGATTCCAACAGTTAATTTTTCAAATTCCAATGGTCAAAAAACAGTTAGTTTTGGGAAAGGATTTGGGATGCTTATAAATACAAGTCATGGACAAACTTGAGAAGGCTAATGGACGGGAACAAGTTGATTTAAAGATTATGAATCTTTTTATTCAAGCTTACAGTGTTTGTGCTTTCATTGTTACATTTTTCTATCCAAGGCTTCGTTCTATCACTGTAAATTTGTTCTTAAGCTTTGTTTTTATTGTGAGAGAACTTGTAACTAAGAGTGTTAACTCTTAGCTTTTCTCCTTCATTTGTATCGTTTTTATTTTCCTACCTTGTTGTGCTAGAGGACTTACTCTTTGAAGCAAGGGATTGAAATATCTAGCTAGGTGCTAGAGGGCTTGCTTGCATAAGCAAGAGGTTTGTAATTTCCTAGTCTTGAATTAGAGGGCCTACTTCATTAAGTATGAGGTTTTAGTGGATTGTTTGCAAAATTCTTAGTGAGGAGCTAAGGTAGTGGATTAGGCTTGGGTTAAGTCGAACCACTATATATCCTTGTGTTCTTCGATCTATTTATCTTTCCAAGCATTTCATTATTCCTCACTTGGTTCACATATTTATTTTTATAAATTTACATTTTTCGTTTTATATGCTTGACGTTTTAAATCAGTAAAACCTCAATTTGTATCAAAAAGTTTTTAAGTTCTATCAAGTTTTTAAATTACCCAATTCACCCCCCATCTTGGGTGTGTGCCATAACACTTTCAAACTTAACAAAAAATAGCTATTGATGGCAACACTAGAAGCAATCGATGAACTCTCTCTTAAGGCATGGAGACTTGCCCACCTAAGACTCTCAACACCTAATGGGAGCCCACTTGCCTCCGCAAGACTCTCAACAACAAGGGAATGCTTAATTAACTCCCCTGGACCCTCAATAGTAAATGGGGACTCAACCATTAGGTTTCTAGTATATGTTGGATGTTAATCAGCATGGATGTCATGATCAACCCAACACTTCACATCAGGCTCCTCCCACAGTCTCTTGGGCAAAATATGAAGCTTTATAACAGTAGCATATCGAGGAAATGTAAATGCTACGAGACATGGTGGGGATTTCAAAACATAGTCCCCAATATGGCGTTACCTGTAACACTGAGGAGATTTGTACCTGAGACTGCCTTGCCAAGGTAAACCCAACAAGGAGATGTGGCGGTTAGTTCTTATCGAGAGGCCACGCCTAATATCAGTTGAAACTCCCACTACAAAGAACTAATGCCTGTCCATGGCAAGGTCAGGAGTGGAAACAAAATTATCGAGGAGATAGGAGGAGCCCACGAAAAGAAGATGCTAAGAAACTATGGCAAGCATGCCAATAGAGAGGAAGTAAAGCCCCACTAAGGGTTCAATGCCAAAGAATAGATGGATCGATAATCACACCACAATAAGTATGTGGGATGACATGAAGAGGGTGGTTAAAGAAGTACTCAAATAGAAGAGATTGGTCCTAGTCATGGAAGAATAGCGATGAAGGAAGTCCTCGTTTACTAAGAATATATTGGGAAAATCACTGTTGAGAAAATTCAAGATGCCGTAAATTACCCCCTATACTGGAAAAGACTATCTCAACGATCACATTCAGAATTATGAGTCCTTAATGACACTCTGTGGTTGGGATGATGAAATTATATGTTGAGTCTTCTCACTGACTTTGATGGGACATGCTGGAACTTGGTTCAATAGCTTACCTGAAGCATCCAATCTCTTTATTGGGGTAACTAAGGGAAGAATTCATCAAAGCTTTTGTTATTAATGGTTAGAAAAAGAAAAATGCAACGAATCTCCTCAGTATTCGATAGGAAGGCAAAGAAACCCTTCGCTAGTATGTGGACAGGTTCTGTAATGCCATTGTTGAGATTAGTGACTTACCAATTGAAATGACAGTATCTACCATGTTGCAAGGAACACAGTTAACTTCCTTACAAGAATCGCTACCCTTGGATTCGCTAAAGTGCTTGATAGATTTGTTTGTTAGGGAAAATAAATACATACTCCATATGGAGGTAATGAGGACTATGGAAATATATGAAAACAAGGAGTGGAAAATAAATCAATGAGATGTTGAAGAAGACCTTAACCAACGACAAGAGAGGGCCTGAAGACTGGATGTTGTTAGGCCCCAATTTAATCACTATGCCCGACTCACCCAACAACAATCAGCTATACTGGCGGCTATAGAGGGGTCGGGACTCATCAGACTTTCAAAAAGGGTTAATTAACTTATAGAAAAGAACTAGGATGAGTATTGCAGACACCATAGAATTCGTGGCCATTCCAACGATTGATGCTGACAGTTGAAAAATCAAATTGAGATGCTTATTTGGGAAGGACACTTATGAAGATATGTATGGGAAGAAGAGGGAAACAATAGTGAGCCAAAAAAAAGGGAAAAGAGACTTGAAAGATAAGAGAGACACAATCAGAGACAACAAGAGAGAGGGAGCAACTACAGACATAATCCCCCTCTGGATAATGAACCAACACACCAAGCTATACACATAATTCTGGGAGGCAAAACCTTGGCTGCTGACAGCTCATTTTCCCGAAAGGCCTATGCTTGTTTGGCCTACCAAGTCAACTCAATAATGGAAACTAAAGAGAATGAAAAACCCATTATGTTCACATCAGCTAATAGGGGAGACGTAATCGTCCTGCATGATGATCTGACGGTAATTTCAACCATCATTGCAAAAATCTCATATGGGAGAATTCTAGTGGACAATGGCAGTTTAGTCAACCTTATTTATTGGAACTGCTTCGAACAGATACAAATTACCCTTGACCAACTTAAAAAGGTCTCCTCCCCTTTATATTGTTTCATTGGGGAGACTATCCTAGTGGTCGGTTCAAGTCAGTTACCAATCACACTGGGCTTCTATCCTTAGAGTATAACATGACAAACCAACTTTATGGTGGTTAAAGCCACCTTGGCTGTATACAATGTGATTTTGGGTTGCCCCCTACTCAATAACATGAGGGTTATAGTCTCCTCCTACTATCTGTTAATAGAGTTTCTTACACCTTGGGGTGTGGGATAAGTCTGAGGGGATCAGTAAAAGCTATGCACTTGTTATGTGTCATTCACAAAGGGGAAGAAAAGTGAAGAGACTTTATCCATTACCAAGCAAATTGTGTAAGACTAATCACCCATAAATCCCAAGTGGTATTGTTTCCCTCATATGAATTGTATGCATGATAATTATTAATAATGTGAGCCCAAGGCGGGACTGTGGACGTAGGCACATTTGGTTGAACCACGTTAAAAAAATATTTGTACTCTCTCATGCAATACATTATCATTATTGTGTCTATTATAACCTGCCTATTTCATTTCTCAAGATGAAAGGAAAGATTAATCAAAAGTTCTTTTTGAATGAAAGGTCAGTTTCCCCCCCCCACATAGCCTAGTAATGAGGTGAAAACCAAAGACCCATTGTCCCACTAGCAGCCCGACAACGAGGTAAAACAAAAGGCCCATTGCCCTGCTTATAGCCCAACGACGAGGTGAAAAATCCAAGGCTTATTGTCCTACTAACAACCCAACAACGCGGTAAAACAAAAGGCCAGTTGCCTTGCTTATAGCCCGGCAACGAGGTGAAAAATCCAAGGCCAGTTGTCGATCTCTAACAGTTCGACAATGAGATAAAACAAAAGGCCCATTGCCCTGCTTATAGCCTAGCAACGAGGTAAAGAAAAAAGCCTATTGTCCCATGTCTTGTTCAACAATGAAGGACAAAAAGCTTGTTGTCCCAGGCATAACTCAACAACGAGGGGAAAATGAAGCCCATTGCTCACTCATAGCCTGACAGTGAGGAGAAAAACAAGCCCATTATCTTGCGCATAGCCCGAAAATGGAGGAAAAACAAAACCCATTATATCACAAGTAGCCTAACAATGGGGAGATATAAGATTGTCGTCTTACGAGTAGCTTGATAATAAGGAGGTATAATATCCATTGCCCCGTGAGCGACTTACATCACCTCGCTTGGTGACGAAATGACATAATATTTGTTATCCAGCAAGAAGCTCAACAATGAAGAGGCATCATATCCATCATCCTGTAAGTAACTTGACAATAGAGAAATGGAATGCCAATCATCATGAACATCCATAGTTCAGAGAAAGTTCCCAATATGCTAATGCTCCTCCTGGCGAAATATAGATGCGTACCGGGCTCAGTCACTAGGTCCGTGTCTAACACTCTTGAGCAAATTTGAAGATCTTTCCCATGAAGCATTGAGTTATTAGAAAACATCACCAGAGTCAAGGAGAAGAGGGGCCTCGTCCCCTTGGGAGCAAGGAGCACACGAAGTGGATGTGTCCATGCTCTCAAGGGATGGAAGACCAGATATCGGGATTTCTGCTGCAGGAGTAGAAACTTTAGCACCTGGTGCATTTTTTGAGACACTTGCCTCATCATCCCAAAGCCATTGACGCTTATGGGAGTTCGAAATGTGAAAGTGCATGAGTGATCATGAGAGCTGAAAAAGACCCTAAGACTTGAAAAGTCACATACTTGGAGTAAAGCTTCAAGAGAAAGAAATCAAAGGAAGGTATGTGTGAGATTTGTAGGGTGAGATACTCTTTCACCTGGGACTTTTGGTTAAAAGAGTAGGGAACAATTGATATGCCCTGAAAACAAGCATAACTCGACTAAAGACTTCCCATCGATCCTTTGATGAAGCATGAAACACAACTTGTTGAGAAAGTGCATAATTGAACAAGGCAATGACCAAGGGCCCCCACTCAGTCATGAAGGATTAAGGCTAAAAGATCCACTATTGAAGAAGCAACTAAGAAATCAAGGAAAAAGTAAAAGCAGGGACAAGACAATGTCATGATCGAGTGGCCACTTGGTCATAAAGATCAAAATCTATGAAGATGGTCCATTAGTGAGCAAAAACAAAGAAAATCAAGCAAAGGAGAGAGCAAAATCCAAGGGAAAACCAAAGAAGAAAATATATCATCAAGCAAAGGAAGAAAAGCCAAAGAAAGAAACACAACTCGGCCATAACTGAGTGCCCACTTGGTCATGGTGATTATGCACCCTTGGGAGCCTTCCTTGTAGCCGACAGACCCTTTCAGGGTGTTCCTCGAACAAAACCCAAAATCCTCCCTGAGACCCATAAGAATATTCTGAGATTCATGAAATATGCCAAGAATATGCCACAAATATATCGGGAATATGCTCAGAATATGCCACCTAAGAAACTTGGGATGGCTGCTACGTGTACCTCTCTCCTTTCTCTATAAATAGGAGGAACAGTTCTCTCTCAGGTATGATTACTCTGTCACTTCGACTTTATTTTTTGCGCTTAAGCACTTGAAGACTAACTTAAGTATCGAAGGGTTTGTGCAAAGACATTCACCCGTGCCTCTAACTGATTGTTTGTCTTGAGAAGCCTCTTGGTCATTGGAGGGAAATTGATAATTAGAGGGCACTCGATCATCAAGGGCCTCCCATTTATGAGTAGCCACCCGTTTATGAGTAGTCACTCGTTCATTAGCACCACCCATTCATCAGGGCACCTAATCATTGTAGGAAGACCTCCAAATCTCTTGATCGTTATCACATAAGACTATCAAGATCACTTTTCCCACATTACAAAGTGATTGTTGTATTTTGGCAACAACAGTATACAATAAGAATGTAAATGAGAATCATATATTCAAGGCCAAATAGACAAATATATCCTGAACTTTAGGTCAATTTTCAATTTTATCCTGTTTTGACCTTTACTTCAATTTGGCCATCAAACTTTTACTTTTGTTTCAATTTTATCCTTCATATAACAAGCGTGTGCCCAATCTTACGTGGCTGCTAATGTGATAGCTGATGTGTTAAATAACTAACAAGTTAGCTAAAACGGAGTCGTTTATCTCTTTTTTTTTTCTTTTTTTTTATCATTGAGCACTGCC
The DNA here is from genome assembly GCF_014633365.1 of Diospyros lotus. Lineage (NCBI taxonomy): Eukaryota > Viridiplantae > Streptophyta > Magnoliopsida > Ericales > Ebenaceae > Diospyros > Diospyros lotus. The sequence goes on along the minus strand of NC_068352.1, from coordinate 6,849,991 downwards.
AAAACGACGTCATTTTGGCCGTTCTGTTGCATAGACCAAAACGTTATCGTTTTGGCCGTACATAGCACCCCCCCCCCGCATAGACCAAAACGTTATCGTTTTGGCCGTGCATAGCACCCCCCCGATTACACGGCCAAAACGACGTCATTTTGGCCGTTCTGTTGCACAAACCAAAACTTTATTATTTTGGCTGTGCATAGCACCCCCCCGATTGCACGGCCAAATTGTATTGATCTGCTTCACCTAACAAAATGCCATCGTTTCCATCCGAGTTACTTCCCAAATGAAATGCCAAATTGACCTGCCCTCTGCCGTCTGCAGCAGCCATCTGGGTATCAAATCCATCGATGCTGCAGCTGGAAAGACTATCACTTGTTGATTTAGGTTTAGCTTTGGTCTATTGCTTAGCCGCCATGATATTTGATTTTGAGGTGTTATTCTTGCTTCTCTTGTTTCTCTGGCAGCTAGGGGTGAGCAAATATTCGGATTAACCGAATTAACCGAATCGAACCGACCGATTTGATTGGTTCGGTTTGATTATTTTTAATAACCGATTTGGTTCAGTTATTAATTTATAAAAGAATTGGTTAAATCGATTAACCAAACCGCACTAACACCCCCCTCCCGAATCGCACGCGGCAATTACCTTACAGTTGCTCAAGAAAAGATAGTGTCCACTGCCCAATATTAACATCAATTGCCAGAAACCCATTTGCAACTGCCATCACTACCAACACCCCCCCATCTGCCACTGCCAGAAACCCATCCCCTCCAAAACCCACCACAAACCCCCCAAATCCCCCATCTTTCTCTCTCTCTCTCTCTCTCTCTCCTTGCCCTTCCTTCCCCCTTCGACGCTTCTTTTCCCTTCCCCTTCTCTGGTTCTCCCCCTCTGCGGCGGTAACTAACCCACCGCCACACCCCCCACCACCTCTCTTTTTCTCTGCCCTCTCTTCCCCTTCGGCGGTCCCTTTCCTCTTCTGTTCTTCATCACAAACTTTCTAGTGCGATGGCGAAGGCGGCTGCCATTGCTCTCTTCGATGAAGACACCGACGCCGTGGACTTCAGTTACTCCACCTCAGCCTTTCGTCGGGTAAATTCTCCAGAAACGTTTTTTTGTATATTTTTTACTAAAAAATTAATTTTTAGATCTATAACAAATTAGCCTTTGGATCAACCTTATATTTTAATATATGAGACATCGCTGTTGTGGGAATCTGATGATCGATTCCGATCATCAGAATCCCCGGCCGGTGGCAATAGTGGTCGGTTAAATCGGTTTTGATTAGTTCGGTTAGGTAGGTTTTGTCGGTCAGTTCGGTTACTCTCTTTCAAATGGTTCGATTTGGTTAGAAATTTTTAGGGGGTTCGGTTTGGTTAAAACCGAATGCTCACCCCTACCGGCAGCCTTTGCCCGCTGGGACGTTCCTTAGGGCATCGCCTCAGGTCCAATAGCGGCGACAAGCCTTGCAGAAGTGGTGAGGTCGCCTCTTTCTTCTCTCATTGCCGATCACCTGAGGCCTCAACCCTTTGGTCATGTCAGCCATATTGAGCACGAAGCTCTTTGACCATGGTAGTGACCACAAGTCATCGACCATGCCCATTACAATGATGAGATTTGACTCATGGCTGTGAAGACTCACCTCAATCAGTCGGTTAAAACAATGATCCACATCGGCAAGCCATCAGCGAAAAAGAGACAGAGATCCATCGGCCAAAAGGGGACACTAATTGTCAGCCATGGCAGTCATGTTGATGATTGTGGAAGTAACGCATAGGCCAACCGATTGGTGGCAACAAATCCATAGGCCTTGCCGTCTTCTCGACGTCGGTCTCACCATAGCCGTTTTTTCCCCTCAACCTTTAGTCTTCTCCCCACTTTCTTCTTTTTTTGATCGAATGCTTCTGTGGCCACCGTTAATGGAAGCTCACTGGTGATGAAGAGTGAGGAAGAAGGAGGCCGTTGGCGGCAAGAAAAGGCAAAGATAGCTGCTGCACAAGGTGAATGGGAGAAACCCTAGTGATTTGAGGAAAAAGATGGTGACTTGTTAGTTATTTGACACATCAGCTGTCGCGTCAGCAGTCACGTAAGATTGGGCACACGTTTGTTAGATTGAGGATAAAATTGAAACAAACATGAAAGTTTGATGACCAAATTGAAATAAAGGTCAAAAGAGGATAAAATTAAAAATTGACCTAAAGTTCAGGATATATTTGTTTATTCGGCCTATATTCTATAAGCATACAAGATGATCTGACATTAATCATAATTTTCATAATCATCATAAGATCACATGTTCATCAAAAGCAAATCTAAAAAAAAAGATCTCGAAAACCTTATAAAAAGACTACCACTTTTAATAAAGATATTGAAAAATTATTTTTAAGCACTCATGTTGAGAAATTTGTGTTTTGATTTATGGACAAAATAATTTTTAAAAATAGATTTTCATGGAAAAGTAAATCGATTATAATTCTTTTGTAATCAAGTATTATTCTTTTATAATCAAGTGAGAAAAGGCCCACTTGAGTAAAAATTAGCTAATAGAGAATGGACCTCTAGTTTTGCAGCATTAATCGAGTAAATTTTTTTTTACTAAAGTATAGTAAAAAAATAGTTGATTACAAATATTTTTTACTCCAGTAATGTTTAAAAATAGTAGATTACAAATATTTTTTACTTGAGTAATGTTAAAAAATAATTGAGTAAACAATAATTTGTACTCGAGTAAATTCTTATTGAAGCTAAAAAATATAGCCGTTAAACTAGTCATTGCAAATGCATTTAATGCACAGTTTTGAGCGCTAAGGCTATAAAATTGCTCTAAATTCTCTCTTATTCTTTTATCTTGATTTTTGAATATTCTAATGATTATTTTAAGGAGAAAAAATATTTTTTTTTACAAATATTACATATTTTATTCTCAAGATAGCCATCTAATCTAAAGAGAAAAAGTATAAAAGGGAGAAGAGGTTCAAATTCTTCTCCTACTACTTTAAGATGAATAGATACTTCAAGCTTTCATCTTCCAATTTGTTTTTTCTTTGTGAGAAGCTATCTCTATTAATTGAGTGATATGTCATAACAGCTTCTCTGAGCTTTATCTTATATCTTTTTATATCTTGTTTAAAGCTCCAAAGGTTAGTGCTTAAGCCAGTAAAAAACATTTGTAAAAGGTTTCAGTTGACCCTTATAAAACCTATGTATTCGGTTACTGTTGATCCATTTTAAAAGAAGATGTTATAGTTGCACCAATTAAAAGCTGAGGTTATAGCTGACCTTGTAAACGTTAAGTGGATTGCTAAATCCTTAGTGAGAAACCAAGGTAGTGAAGTAGGTTGTGTGAGCCAAACCACTATAAAATCTTTGTGTGCTACATTATTCATTTCAACAGGTTGAGTTTTTATTTCCAGCATTTAAAGTTTGCAGTATTAGTTCTAAAATTGATCTTGTAAAGTTCATTTTTACTTAAATCATACTTACAACATTATATCCTTAATCAACTAAAAAGCTAAATATTTCAATATATACTTTTATAACTATTTTTCAAAAGCTCTAAAAAGGACAAACAGTTAACACCCAATTCACTCCCCTCTTGGGTGTATCTTGGGTGTATATTATTTCTTACAATGTACATTTAATTTTGATATGTCCAAACCTTTTGCATTCAAAATATTTTATTTCTCTTCAATATTTCTTCCCCTCAAACTTATCGTTCTTCTCCCTTGGGTTTCTTTTTTCCCTCTAATAAATCTCTTGAACTTCTTTGTGAGTATTACTATATCAGCATCCTCCTCACTTTCTCACTTCCTTCTTCATTATAATCTCACGAGTTATGAGAGATCCAATTAAATCATCAAAAGATAAAACATCTAAATTTGTAGCTTCTTGAATTGTCATTAGCTTGGAATCCCACTCCTTGGGTAGACTCCTTAATATTTTTCTAACCTTCTCCCCATTTGAGTAAGTCTTGCCAAGAGCTTTCAAACTTGTGACAATATCATTAAATTTAGTAAACATATCAATAATAGACTCTCAGGATTTAATTGAAAAGAGCTCATACTCATGAATAAGTAAATTTACCTTTATTTCCTTGACTTGATTTGTACCTTAATGAACAACTTCCAATTAACTTTGAATGACTCCGCTCCTAGAGTCCCCACAACTAGGGAAACCCAGAGGGAGCATTAAAAAGAACAGATACAGAATAAAACTCAATTAAAAACATTCGTTCCAATACACAAAATAATAAAGACTACAACCACTTGTCCATTCGAGACAAAATAAACATCATTCCTTATATTTGATTATGCTCTCTCAAAAGATACACATCAAACCCTCATGACAAAAATGAAGCCATTAGCATGGCGCAAACCAACATCCCAAGACCTTTTGGTTTAGGAGAGCTATGTACACATCCAACCCCAAAGAATCATGCCCCATTAGAATCACCTTCCACCTTAGCCTTGCATTTACCTAGATTGATGTAAAATAAGAATGAGCCACAAGACCCAACAAGCATAATATGAAAAGAAAAAGGCATGAGAATATAGATTTCAACATTAAATAGACTCTTGAAATACCAAATTGTTGTGCCATGAAAAATCAGGGGGAGAAAAATGAGAAATATTAAATAAAAATTAAAAAATGAAAAATGAAGGCTCGCGGCAAAAGGCTTACCGTCAAAGGGCCTCGCAGCAAGAAGCTAGCCGTGAGTTTCCTCGTGGCAGCCTTGCCATGAGGGTCAGCCTCGCAACTAGGGGCCGTCTGCGAGGGCCAGTCTCGTGGCAAACGCCTTCTCTCGATGAAACTTAAGCTCCATTCAGCAATCGCCATGTGTTAGCCCCAACCATCCTTGAGAATCATCCTCTATAAATACCTAGCTATAGGATATTGAAGGGGGACTTTCGATTTTGATAAAAAATTTGACACATGGACTGCATTTTTACTATTTTCATGGATAGTTATCGGGATCTGGTACTGACTTAGGCATTAAATGGGTTATAAGTAAGGCAACAAGCTTCGTTTTCTCCTCGTTGTTGGGCTAAGCGTGGGAGCAACAAGCTTCGTTTTCCCCTCATTGTTGGGATATACACGGGGTATTGAGCTTTTTGTCCTCCATTATTAGGTGAGACAGGGACAATGGGCTTTTTGTTTTTACCTCGTTCTCGAGCTGTTAGCAAGATAATGAGTTTGCTTTTCTCATTACCGGGCCATAAGTAGGGTAACTGGCCTTTTATTTTTATCTCTTTGTCAGGCTATTAACAGGACAATGATCCTTAGGTTTTCACCTCATTACCTGGTTATAAGCAGGGCAATGAGTCTTTTGTTTTTACTTTGTTGTCGGCTATTAGCGGGATAGTAGGCTTGCTTTTCTCCTCATTGTCGGGCCATAAGTTGGGCAATGGCCTTTTGTTTTTACCATGTTGTCAAGCTGTTAATAGGACAACGAGCTCTTTCATGAGGAAGGGACTCATGCCGTTCTCACGCCTCATGTGCTTTTGGTTTTAGGGTTGTGTTCGTTTCCTTGTGTGACATTCTAGCATCTCCTAGAATATATAAAATTTTGCAGTAAATTATTCAAAACTTTTATTGCTTACACTTCACTTTTCCTTAGAAAAGGGGGGACGTACCCGCTCCTCAATCCTGAGCGGATAATGGGAGGGCATTATGCTTGCTCCCTAGTTCCTTGTTGATGATGTACTCATGTTTTTGCATTTTCGATTTTAAATGATTCTCATGTTTTAGCACTTTGGTTTTAGGTGTTGAACATTGAGTTCTAGATGGTTCTCGCATGCCCCACACTTCGATACTAAGCTTTGCTTGTTTACTAGAGCTTGACCCCTTTATAGTGCATTTATTGTCTTGAAAAAACAAAATGCACAAAGAGGTGATGTCATGTAAGAAAAATTAAATATAAATGCACTGACCTCTAGCCATTATTTGTATGAAAACCTATTGCAATTGACTTAGATGCTTCCAATCAATTAGCCAAATGCACATTGATGGTGTGTGGCCTCACGTTTGGACTTGATCCAGCCCAAACTACTTTCAATGTTTGTATGTCTATATATTTTTCAATAGAGGAACCCTCTTTTTATGGACTGAACAATGTCTATCTTCATTGAAAACTAACCCCATCAAATTAGTTTGAATTCAATTTGAAAAGCAATTATCACTCTTTATCTAGTGGATAAATATTATGAGATAATTCTTTAATGGTTTAAATGATGTTTCTTAGATAAATAGGGCCACCTAATGAATAATTATACTAATAGATAATTACATTAAATGTAATTAATCTAATAGATAATTATAGTCTCCTATTTGGTCCATACATTTTATCTGACCAAAAAAATATCTTATATCCGTATCTCCTTATTCTTAAGAAAGAAATTAAATACATAAATCATGGCGATAGGTCCTCTACAATTGAGTATTACTTTCCATGTATCACAACACATCCAATTCCTTTCCCACTAGTCCCAATGTGATAACACAACTTCATGAATAAACCCTATGTTTATTTGGGTCCAAAATAGTTTGTTATTCTAAAACATAAATGTGTACACCCAAAATGAGAAATCAATAAACAATTAAATAAGAGTTTCATTACATCAATAGTTGTTCATACAACTAAATCATATCATGAGACCAATTCCCATTCGCTCTACATGATCCTTAAACTCTTAATTTACATGCCTTTAGTTAAAGGATAAGCTGTCATCAATTTAGTGCTAATGTGTTCTATGACCAATTTATTTTCCTTAACACCTTTCCTTATGGCTAAATACTTAATGTCGATATATTTACTTCGATTACCACTCTTGTGGTGAAAATAGGAGTTGAATGATCACAATACAACTTAAGTGGCCTAGATATAAAATCAACAATTCTAAGCCCTGAAATAAAACTCTTCAACCATACACAGTGTGATGTAGCCTCAAAACAAGCAATAAACTCAGCTTTCGTAGTAGAGGTAGCAATTAAGCTCTGTTTAGCACTCTTCCAAGACACAACTCCGTCACCTAACATAAAAATGTATCTAGATGTTGATTTTCAAGAATCAACGCAACCAACAAAGTCTAAATTTGAGTAACCTTCCACCTCAAAATGATCAGATCGTCTAAACATGATCATGTAGTCCTTAGTCCCTTAAAGGTACCTCATAACCTTTTAGCAGCCCTCCAATGGTCCAAACCTAGAATACTCTAATATTTTCCCAACATTCCCACTGTAAATACAATATCAAGTCTTGTGCAACCCGAGCATACATTAGGCTTCCAACAGTTGAAGCATATGGAATGTTATGCATTTGTTCCCTTTCAAGTTCATTTTTTGGGCATTGGTTCAAAATGAACTGTCACCCTTCATAATGGGTGCTATACTCGGTGCATAATCTTTTATTTGAAATTTCTCTAAAACTTTGTTGATATAGGTCTTTTGAAACAATCCCAAAATGCCTCGAGGTCTTTCCCTATGGATCTTTATGACAATGATATAAGATGCCTCACCCATATCTTTCATATCAAAGTGTTTAGAGAGAAATTTTTTCACCTCATGTAGCAATCCCTTATCATTAGTTGCAAGTAGGATATCATCCACATATAGGACAAGGAAACATTTTTTGCTCCCACTAACTTTCTGGTATATACATTGATCAATGACATTCTCTAAAAAATCAAAATAATATCATGAAATTTTAAGTACCATTGTCAGGAGGCTTATTTCAATCCATATATCGATTTCTTAAGTTTACATACCAAATGCTCACCATCACTAAAGAAGAATCCTTTTGGTTGTTTCATAGAAACCTCTTCCTCTAGTTCTCCATTAATGTTGTGTTAATATCCTCCTTATGAGTATCTTACACAACTGGTTGTGTAACAATATCCTCTTGAGGAGTATCTTGGACAACTGGATCTTCTAGATTGTTATCAATAACTTGTGGAATATCAAAGACTGGTTGTATAGCACCCATTTGATCTTAAGGGGTACTATGAATTTCAATCAGTCTTTCACTTGAAATGGGAGTTAGAATACTAAATAATCTTTCTTAGAAAAGGCCAAATTCTGAGATTGATTACTCCCACTAATTAAGTCATTCTAAAGAAATTTTGTATTTCTTGATTTCATAATCTTAGTGATGTGAGATACACAATAGAATCTATATCTCTTGGATTTTTCCACATATCCAATGAAATACCCACTTACAGTCCTTTGGTCTAGTTTCCTTGCTTGTGGATTATAAACTCTTACTTTAGATGGGTATCCCCAAGTGTGTATATGTCGTAAACTCGGTTTCCAACCCTTAAAAATCAACCATACCTAATGACTATGTTGTGTATCTTCAAGAATTTGACTATAACATTGGAGCTAAAAATAATCCTGAAATATTTTCACAAGCCATGAGTTGCAATGAATCCAAATCGTGGTATGATGCTATGAAAAATGAGATAAATTTCACGGCAACTAATGGAGTCTGGGATCTTGTTGAATTGCCTAATGGGTCTTTAAGACCAAGAAAGACTCATTAGGCAACATTAAAAGATATAAGGTAACAATCGTTGCTAAAGGATTCACTCAAAGGGATGGAATCGATTACACGAAGACTTTCTCTCTTGTATCCAAGAAATATTCTTTCCATATAATAATGGCATTAATAGTACATTTTGATTTGGAATTGCATCAAATAGATGTGAAAACTAGCGTCTTAGGGATAGCCTTGGTTAGAACCCAGTTTAATATATACGCAGTCGTTTCAAGAGCTTCAGTCCATAAGGATTTAGGAAGATTGGAGTTGCTAAGCATACTCCTCACCATATCCACTAATGTTCAATTTCTTCTTTCAGCTACACCATTCTGGTCCAGAGACCTTGGCATGGTGTATTGGGCCACAATCCCATTTTCCTCGAGAAACCTAGCAAACGGACCAAGTGCTTATCCATCCCCAGTGTATCTTCCATACTACTCTCAACCTCTATCTGACCTCACGATCTTAATTTACTTATCATATTGTTTCTTTACTTCTTCCTTGAAAACCTTAAAGGCATTTAATGCTTCGTTCTTTGTTATAAACCAAGTAGAGATACATATATTGTGAATAGTCATCTATAAAAGAGGTGATGTATTTCTGACCATACGAGTTCATATATGGACTACAAATATCGGTATGTATGATCTCCAATATTTTTGCACTCCTCTTAGGACCTTTCTTTGACTTATTGGTCTGCTTTCCTTTTATGCATTCCACACAAATATGAAAATTAGTAAAATCAAGAGCATTGAGTACTCTATCATTTACTAATCTTCTAAGCCTCTCTATGGAGATATGTCCCAATCTCCGATGCCACAACATAGAGGAATTCTCATTCATTACACATCTTTTAATGCCTGTCTTGATTTGGGCATGCATTACATTATGAGAGGCATGGTTTTGCAAATTAATTTTGAAAAACCATAAGACAATGTACCATTCCCAACAAGCTCAGATTTATAAAACAAATTAAAGGAATATCTAAAGGGTACAATTCTGGAAACTGAAATTAAATTCCTAAAGAAACTCGTAATATAAAAAGTCTTTTCTAAATCTAAAACAAAGCCAGAATGTAAAGTCAGCCTGCATGTCCCAATTTCCTCCACATCTGAACCCATCTTATTTTCTAAATCTAAAATAAAGCCAGAATGTAAAGTCATCATGCATGTCCCAATTTCCTCCACATCTGAACCCATCTTGTTTTCTAAATCTAAAACAAAGCCAGAATGTGAAGTCATCCTGCATGTCTCAATTGCCTCCACATCTGAACCCATCTTGTTGTCTAAATAGATGTTTTGTTCACTTCCCATTGATTTCCTCTAGTTCAAAAAACCCTACAAAGTATTTGCAACATGGATTGTAGAACCAGAATTAATCCATCATGTGTTATGACAAACATCAATCATATTGGATTCATAACATACGAGTAAGGATAAATTACCTTTTTTCTCAAGCCATGTTTTAAATTTGAGCCAATCCTTCTTCAGGTGTCCTGTCTTTTTGCAGAAGAAGCACTTGGATTCCTTCTTTACTTTAAGCTGGATTTCCTTTACACTTGGCTAGAGTAGCCTTATTCTTTCCTTGAGTGGCCTATTTTCACTCTCTCCCATTTCCATAATCAACCTCCCTTCTTCTTGAACATACATGATTAATAGTTCATTAATAGACCATTTATTTTTGTGTGTGTTATAAGAAATTTTAAAGGGACCATACTACTTTAGGAGATAATTTAAAATGAAATACACAAGGAAAGAATCTGACATCATAACCTCAAGGGATTTCCGATGAGTTGCAATGTCCCTTATCTTCGTGATGTGCTCACGTACACCTTTAATACCGGTGAGCCTCTTTAATGATAACTTTTCCATTAGGGTGCTGGCAAGTGCCTTATCTAAAGACTCAAATTATTCATCAATAGCCTTCGCCAGTTCATCGACTGTCTTGCATTCTAGAATTGAACCACGAATACTAGCAGAAATCACTTCCATCGTTCGAATAAATATCATATTGAGGCAATTAGATCACTTCCATCGTACATGCTCAACAATTTGAGCCTTAGTGCTAATAGGATTGACTATATAGGTGGTTCAGATTTTTGGATTGTGTAGTTAATGTCCATGCACCCTAATTGTAGAATGATCATCTCTTTCCACTCCTTATAGTTATCACCATTCAAATTGGGAACATCACACTTCATATCAGATAAATTCACAAGTAAAGTAGCTACATAGAATAAAACATATAATCATGCTCAAGTAATTGAATGTGAGGCTACTATAACTTAATGTCATGTTTTACCAATGTAAAACATGCAACAATCATAAATCACTAATATATAACAACTGCCTATGAGCTAAGTTACTATATTTAAATTGATTCATAATGTAAGCTTCGTGATGTGACTAACAAACTATATTCCTTTTCTCAACTCCTGTAGGAAACTTAAGAAAAATAATTTGTTATCACATCCTAATTAATCACTTAAATACAACAAAAATTCATGTGGGATAAAATTTATTGTATTAAATATGATTAATAACAATTAATGTCATTTAACTTTATGTGACCTTTGCAACTCAATATATAATTTTAATGGACTAAAGATGTTGTGGCTAGTCTTTAATTAATGAAAATTATATTGATCACATGACATTTAGCCGATTTATGCATAATAATTTTACAATAAATCATGCATGTACAATAAACAAGCAATTAAATTTATGCATATATAACATTATTAATTATGCACAAATATTATTATGTGAATCAATTAGCTATAACAGTAAATGATTTACTTAAGCATGCATTAATAATTAAACAAGTGAATAATTAGTTAATTGCATTTAAACTAAATTATTGTAAGCTGAAAAGTGAATCCCACACTTGCCTTTATGTGGGCTTAATTCAAACACAGATTTCAAGGCATATTTAGGGGAAACATACCTCGCTAATGGAGTCGGGGACCCCAAAAACCTTAAGTGGAACTGATTTCCAAAGCTGAATGGCCTCCTAGGGCGGTGCGTGAGCGACATGCGCATCACATGGCGCATGGTTGGCAACTAGCAAGCACATGTGTCTCACTCTCGTGAGCTTTAAAGGTGCATGGGACACATATGTCTCGCTAGTGCATTGATGGGAAGGTCGATTACCGGCCATGGATCACTACCACCCCAAGGTCGCCGGCGACATGAATGGTTGCGACATATGCGGCCGCCACCGACGTTCATCCATGGTTGAAATAGAAGCAATAAACATGCCCAAATATTTTGTAAAAAATTCAATATTTCCCTAATCAAAAATTGTTATACAATGAGATTTTTAGCAACAAATAAGGCAGAGATACAACGGCTCTGATACCAACTCTAAGAAATTTTAAATATAAATGCATTAACCTCCAGCCATTATTTCTATAAAAACCTATTACAATTGACTTGGATGCTTCCAATCAACTAGTCAAATGCATATTGATGGTGTATGCCCTCAGATATGTATTTGATTGGGGACCCAAACTACTTTCAATATCTATATGTCTATATTTTCCAATAAAGAAATCCTATATTTATAGACTAAACAATGTCTATCTTCATTCAAAACTAATCCCATCAAATTAGTTTGAACTCAATTTGAAAAGCAATTATCACTCTTTATCTAGTGGATAAATATTAGTAGATAAGTCTTTAATGGTTTAAATGATATTTATCATATAAATAGGACCACCTAATGAATAATTATACTAATAGATAATAACATTAAATGTAATTAATCTAATAAATAATTACATAACATGCATAAAATTTTAAAATTTATAATCTTTGCCCACGATACTTTCCTAAAGCATTCACACGCATTCTGAATTCTTTTGGGGGCTTTTTTTCTTCGGGTCGATAGTAGGTTCTTCCACCCAATCTCCTGTGTCCACAAATTCTGCCAGTTTTGGCAGCACTTCAGAGCTCCCAATGAATTTATACCCACTCTGCACATGCATTCCCAATTCTGCAATTCTCTCAATCAATTTTTGAAGCAACCATGAGGGGCCACTGCCACTCATCAGGAATTTGCACCACCATACCCACTCTCTCAGTTAATTTGTTGGCCACCACCTTTTAATCAATTTCATCCCATGATTCCAATTAAGTAAGACTCAATTGATCCCAAGGCTTTAATTAATGCCCTGAGACCCACTCGATCACTACTCCCACTTGGTCTTTTCTTTAATTTTAGCTTCTGTAGTTAGGGGTGTTAACAGTTCGGATTGGTCCGGTTCTATAAAAATTCAATAATCGAATAATTTTTAACCATTCCAAAAAAATAAGAACCGTAACCGAACCATTACATATATAAAATCAAACCATAACCAATCTGTCGCATCGGAATGGTTTCGGTTTGGTTTCGGTTCTATTCAATTAACATTTAGCTTCTAAATATTTTCGCAAAATATGAAATGACAAACAAATTTATTAATTAAAATAAACTCATAACTTCATTAATGCTTCAAATCTTGAAGTAAAAGTAGAACAAAATAATTCATAGACTACCTCATCAAATGAGATTACATCGACCATTTAGTACAGCAATAGCATATAAAAGTCTAGAAATAAAAGAGTTTATGAATAACAATAACCAATAATAAAAAAGAAATAAACAAAAACTAGCAGATTAAAATTACAAGTAATAATATATTTATGCATATGTATATATATACCCAAAAATTATAATATATATACAAGTATAATATCGGTTCCGATTTAGTTCGAACCATAGTTTGAAAAGAAACACTAGTAACCAAATCAAATATATCGATTCTTAATTTTTTAAAAATAAAACCTAACCGTTAAACCATAGAACCAATCCAAACGGTAAAGTTTGATTTGGTTTGGTCTAATTTACTGATTTTCAGATATTTTTTAACACTCCTCTCTGCAGCGTCCAATACCGAGAGCTTGGCTTACTCTCTTGATTATTAATTTTTCTAGCACATCGCGAGCCATTCGGTCATCTCACCCCACTCACTTTCTTGCATCAGCTGCATACATACATATATATATATATTAAAGTGGCATTTGCAAAAGTTGCAATCACGTGGGGCATGGATTCTATTTCATGGAGAAATAATTAATTATTCCTTATGAAGGCACATTGTATATTATTTATATACATGGTGTAGTGAAAAGAATTAATTAATTGAGAGAGAACGCTTCAATAGCAAGCTGCCGGCACAAATTAATCCCAAGAGGTAAAGGTATATAATATATATGGATGTTGTCTTCCTTCCTTATAATATAATCATTATGAGTATCTCATCTCATGCGTGCTTGCTGCGGTTGCCTTCACTTTATTATTAATTTGCATGGCACTCCATGAGCGGCTCCACATCTTAGATTAATTAATTAGTTTCTAAGCTTCACAACTTCAGTCGTCAAGGCTTCACATTAATTAATTTCCAACCTTCCTCATGTATATGAATTTGCCAATTTTTCAATCCTGCGGCAGAAGGGACTTGATAACCGAGTGGCCATTCAGTTATATATTTAGTTGAGAATCACCACCCACTCGGTTACAACCGAGTGAGTTGCTCACTTTCTAAACTAGTTTGTGTTGATTTTTGGGTTTCATTTGATCTTCAAGTAGCACACTCATCTTTCTCAAATATATTATTTGATTGCGAATTTTGCTGGTCACTTTGATTATTTTTTACACATTTGGACGAATTATTGAGAATAATAATTGTTCCTCACTATTGCCTTTGGTGTTAGCTATCAAGAGCAATCTTTGCTTGACTTTTTGTTTTGGTTTCTCATAATCGATGTCAATTGTTGTTGTTAAAATACAACAATCATAATACAACAAAGAATTTGTTAAGTGAGAAATGTGATCTTGATAATCTTGTGTAATGATCAGGGACCAAGAGGTCTTGCTGTAATGATTAGATGCCCTGATGAATAGGTGGCTTGTTGATGACCAAGTGCCCTCTAATGACTGAAAGGGTTGTCAAGATGAACAACAACCGATTAGGGGTGCGAGTGGAGGTTCTCGCGCAAACCCTCTGATGTTTAAGTTAATTTTTGAGTGCTTGTGTACAAGAATTAGAGTTAGAGTGATAGAGTAAGCATACCAGATAGAGGAGGATGTCCTCCTATTTATAGAGAAGGGAGAGAGGGACATGTGGTAGTCATTCCACATTTTTAGGATGGAATATTCTTAGCATATTATGTGGAATCTTGCCATATTCTATAGAATCTTAGAATATTTTTGTGGGTCCTCAGGAGGGTCTTGGAAAGAGGCTCCGGAGTTCAGTTTACAGAATACTCGGGGAGGGTCTTTTGGCTACAAGAGAGGCTCTCAGGGGTGATAGATGGAACAATCAAACGAAGACGGACGAGTGAGCATGTTTCACTCGGTCATGGCTGAGTGTAAGGTTTTCCTTTAGCTTCTCTTCCCTTGCTTGATGATGTATTTTCTTCCTTGGTTGATGGTGTCTATTTTCTTTGTTCGATTTGTTTCATTTTTGCTCGTTGTTCCTCATCTAATGAGCCCTCTCTTGTTGTGTGATCTTCTTGACCAAGTGGTGGCCACTCAATCATTGCCTTATCCTGGCTTGTTTGGTCTTTGTTTCCTTGATTTCTTAGTTGCTCTTCAATATTGGATCTTTTAGCCTTGATCCTTCTTGATCGAGTGGTAGCCACTCGATCATTGCCTTATTCCCCCTTTACCTTGCTCAATTGTGCACTTTCTCATCAATTGATCAATGGAAAGTCTTTAGTTGAGTTATATTTGTTGTTTGTAGGGCATATCAAAAGTTATATCTCATGAGAATTTAGCTTGGCTCATCAAACATTTGAGTTTTGACTAATTTTTGGTAAGAATATGTCAACCACTAAAGTAAATACTTTTCATGTCATGTTGAACTTTTATTTAATAATTAATCTTTCATCATATATATGCATGTAACAGATAAGAAAGAGAAATAAAAAATGGAGCAAAATTCGAGATTTTCTTTTTTCTGCATCTTTTTTGGTTTTTGCTTCTCTTTGAGATGATGGATTTGTTTAGTATCTTGGTTGTTGTTGTGGAGTAGGGTTGGGGGTTGATTTCTTTTTGATTTTGCTAGGATTTGTTGTAGTGGGTTATAATTCAATTATGGTGGTATATATAGTGTAACACCCCGGTTTTTCTCTTACCGAGCCTGTCACTATGCTGGAGCCATAAATCATTTTTTTCTTTCTTTCTCGGTACATAACTTAACATTAAGTACCAAATTTCAAACAAAATCCCCAGCAAAACATTAAAGATGTAGAAGTAATAATCGAAACATGATATGGTACATAATCAGTTTACTTTATAATATAATAATCCGTACCATGTTTAACATCATATCCTCAATATCGAAATACATAAATAAATGGAGATTTCATAATATTCTAACAAGGCTAATCATCAATAAAGCATCAACTAAACCATATCCGAGTTAGCTCGTCGAATCCATCGGCCATGCCATCATGTAATATCTCAACTTGCTCCATGCCTGAGCTGCAAGTCTAAACTAGAACATGGAATGTTCTAGGGGCATAACCCATTAAAAGATGAAACTTATAGTGAGGGTCCAAAACATATATATACGAATGCATGATGCAATAACATGAACAACATTTGCCCTTAATGTAACTTCTCAGGCCCATCAGTCCGCTACGAAATCCTATGCAAATCCTGAACCTCTGCAAGATAAGCCTAACGTTATTCCATTATTGTCCTAGGGGAATTACGGCTACACTCTGGGGGCGACATCCCATTCCTATGCACAAATATCAACATGACAATAATATCGTGCCATGTAATTATCACGACTTTCCATACAATATGACAAAATGAATCATATCTTTCGTAAATATTATGCATATATAAGCAATCATATCTTTCATAAATATCATGCATAATAAAAAATCATATCATGTAGGATAAGAAAACTCATCTTCTGAGATAAACTTACCTTTTTATGAAAAGCATGCACCGCCTCGATATGCGTGCCCCACCTCGATTTTTGTGCCAACTCTCAAAAGTTGCACCAATCACATTATCTCGATTATCTCAAACATAAAAATGATATTCTATTCCATTTATTTCATTTTTTCCTTCATTTTTCCTTCTAAAAATCCCAATAAATACCTCGGGACTATTTCCTCAAATCTATTTTCACAACAATTTATAATAGACTATAAACTTCCAAGAAAAAATATTGGACTTACTCGGATGCTGCGTTTTCATGCAAAATGAGGCTCTTTAGTGCGAAAAACCGAGACATCAAGAATCCCAAATCCCAATCTTTTTGCACGAACCTTCATAAAATATTTTTCTAGATTTTTCAAAGATTTTTATCGATTTTTCCCCAGCCCCACGCTCCTGCATGCGCCTCAACATGCTAGGGCGAGTGTTCGCGCATGAAAGGCAGCACGTGTCAGCCTCTCGCCGGTCATTTTCCCAAGCTCCGGCACACCGGCGATTTGAGATAGCCATGCCATCTTGAAGCCCTCTCCCATTTGATCCTCATGGCCAAGTTTGAGCCTCAAAGGAGCACTAAAAGACCTCCCATCGGGGCCTTGAACGTTCGGCTAAGGCGTCCGCCCCAAACTCTGGCGACCTGTCGAATCCTCTTCAAACCTCAACCAAAATGGCTGAAATTCTCCAGAAATCATCTTCAAGCCATGGGAAACAAAAGCCCCATGATTTAGAATGCCAATTCGTTCGATAAGGGGGTCGATTTAAAACTTTATTTTCTGCAAATTTTGGCCGCATGAACGCCTATTTATAGGCAAATTCGAGCAATGAAGCCTCTTTGGCCATTCAATACAACCTATAAGGAGTGCTTACCTCCCCTAGATCTACCTTGACAGACCCTTATCCGACCAAAATAGCCATTTGCAAGCTTTGATAAAAACGATCGAACTTTCGATCGCCTTTCTTGTTTTTCCGGCCACCATGATGGTTGTTATGGGCCAAGCCCTTTACCAAAAGTTATCCTTGACCAACTCTTGTGCCATCCCTATGGCCAAAATCGGTGATTGGAAGGGCTGGTCGACCATGGCTGTTGGAGGTCTTTCCTGAAATTGCATTTTGGCCCCTCCAAGTTTTGGGTTTCTCATTTTGTCCCATTTCCACTTAGCCCTCAACATTTCATAATTTCCTTTGAGGCCCTCTTGTCCTAAAAAATTCATTTAACCCCTAAAGATTCCAAGAAATTATCGTTTCGGCCTCCTTCTAGCAATTTCAGAAAATTGCACTTAGGCCCGAATCTTTGTTTTGGCTCTAAACCTCTTCGTATCTTCCTGAAACCATTGAGGGGTTGTTCCTTATGAAAAATTGAAGCCCCTTCAAGCTTTCATTGACTTCTCGAGAATCGTCTATAACAATTCGGTATTGCAGCCTAATTGACAACTGCATTTTAGCTGTACCGAAAACTGTTCCTGATCCAATTTCTTTCGGCACCATAAATCCTATCTTGGGGTGATTATTAATTCCACATAATTTTCATTTGGCATCTTTGCTCCAGAACACTCCCGGTAGTTGATTTGGTCATCTATACGGTAATAAATTACTGTTATACCCTTCATTTATCCTTAAATTCCATTTTTACCCCCAAGATAAATAACCCTTGAGTCCTTTAGAATTTCTCGGATATTACATATAGTGTTCATGATCTTCTATTTTGGTTAGTTTCCTTTACCCATAAGGGTCATATATGTTGGGCTTATGGTTGTAGTCTCCTGCTTTATTACCTTCCATGTCCTTAATATTTTAAGATGTTGGTGCATCATTCTTTGAGAAACTAGGTTATTGTGGATTGGGTGTCTTTTGGTTGTGGTGTTGTGATTTTGCATCTTCCTTCCTTAGACTGCATTGTAGTAAATGGTTGATGGTAAGAGGGGGAGGAGAGAAATAAAAACAAAAGTAGAAAGTGACGATTAATTCTTTTATTCTCAAAATTTGAAAATGAAACTAAGTTGCCAAACTCTAGTTTTCTATTTTGTTGTCAAAATAGAAAACTATTTTGATACAACTTTGGTACATATATGCTTGGGGGATTAGTTTTTCCTCTACCTATTTTGGAGAAAAGCTGAGAATTAAAAGATTGCCAAGTTCATTTGAGTGAGCAGGAACCTCCAATATCTAATAGGAATCAAAATATAACAGAAAAGATGCCTTTGTGTTTATTTCATTATAGAATAAATAGAGAAAATTACAACTAATTTTCCCAAGAATAGGAATGCAAATACCCAACGTTTACAAGTTGGTTTTAACCACTATACAAACAAGGCTAGACTTATTCAAATAGCTAGACAAATTCAAACAAAACAAAAAAACTAGATCAAAAAATAAGGCTCATATCAAATTCTCTTGTGTCTTTAGCATATTTTGATTGTTTCTTTTACTTATATTTCATCGTTTTGTGATTTATCTTTGAAAATCTCTATAAATTCTTAAAATTTACAAACACCCAATTCACCCTACTTCTTAGGTGTGAGGTGCCCTTGATTACACAAAGTTAATTGTAACTTATGCAAATTTAATGGTCATAAATGTAATAATAGGTAAATTGAAAAGTACTCATGCTGTTTGAGAAAAACAAAGGGTATATATATATATATATATGAATAGTAGAATATAGCAAGCTTAAGTGCAATAATTAAAACCTTTAGGGGTAGAAATGTTATCTTAGAAACTTGAAAAAGTTTCAAAAATCACATGTGGCCCCTCCATTCTTTTATGATCTGTTGCTTATTTGTGACAACTTCCTAGCTTCATGTTGTCGTTGTCTCTCATTACTAGACCACTCTTTGTCACTACCTACCTCATCGTCGATCGTCACCCACCATTCCTCAACGTTAGAAGGACCAGAAAACATCAAACCCCTACTATCTCTTCATTTTCTCTAATGACCTGGTTTGTTGGACTAGTTTTCTTAGTGATTGAAAATTCCTCAAATCTCTCTCAATCTCTTTTTCTCCTTTTTCTTGTTCTCATTGGTGCATTAAAAATCGAAGAATACCTCAATTTTTATAGCCAAGTTTAGTGACCCCAACATGCCATCATCTTTTCCTTAGTCACTTTTACTATTGTTGCTCATTTTCAGACACCATACTATCACCACATGCATGTCACCTATTCTAGTAGTTGTGTAGTCCTCTAGTCACTTACTTTTGTCTGTCATCACCACCATATATATCTTAATTCAAATTTCTAGTTTTGTATATACACAGATACGTAGACTAGATTTCATCCATTTTCATCTAATTTCTTTTTATTCCACACATATTTCTTTATCATTTTGATCTTCCAAAGATTTGAGATCAAATCCAAGTGATTTTGACCTCATATTTGGTTGATCCTTGCATTTTCCATCATGTTAGGTAGTGATTTTTCTTTGGTTTTCTATGGTTTATTCCATGAACTTCCAACTTTAATATTTTGCTCATTTATGGATAAAAATTAGTTTTGAAAGTATTGACATTTCCTTTTCTGTGCTATCTCCAAGCATTGTAAAATAGTTTGATCCAATTCATCATGATGTTAGGAAATTTATCTTAAAGTGACTTTCCCATGTTATTTTAGTCTCAGACAACTTTTCCCACAATCTTCCAAGCTTAATTATTTCGAATTTAACAGTTGATCATGAAATATAAAAGTACAATCATGTTTACTTCAACCTTGATCTTTTGGTTTGTTTCAACCTAGTCCCCCTTGGATTTTGTTGTGGTTCAAAGTAGGTTATTCGACTAACTTATAATACATTTATACCAGCTTTAACCTCAAATACTTTTAATTTGCTTAGCAATTTTTGATGAACTCGTGTCCTACGGGTTCATCATAACCTTGCCTACTAAACCTAGTATTGTGTTCGACCTAATGTTATTTGGTTTGGTCAAATTTTGCACTCAATGTCAGCTCCTTAAGAATGACTATTTGAGTAATTTTTGAGAATTATGCTTAGGTTCTATTTCTTTACAAATTCACCTTTGCTCCTCTTAAATTCCTTTCTAGTCCTGATAATTTTTCCAATCATCACCAAACCCCCTATTTTGGTTTAATTTCAATTTATTAATATCCAAATTTTTCTAATATTTTTTGATATTACAAATGGAGGGGTATATTTTTCAATTTGCAATATGTCATGGGCATTTTTTTTTTTTTTTAATTTTGCTAAAACTTAGGAGTGTTAAATTGTCCTAAATCCCTTATGATTTGAGCTATTTGCATATAGATCTTTTATGCATTATTTTTGTATCTAGAGGTTTATGGGGTTTGTCTTTTCTTGCTTGGACACCCTTCCATTAAGTTTTGTCACAAAAAAAAAAAACTTATTTCTACTACTTTCATGATGGCTTTTTCATGACCAATCGAATTAGGGTAACATAATTTCTTATTTCATTCTTATTCTAATTTGATTAATTATAGAATGAAAATATTATCTTAGTTTGAAAAACCAGTTATAGTTTATTGGAAGTTTAATTTTTTAATTAATTTTTAAATTTGTAGAACAACTTTATTCTCTTCAAGGAAGGAAAAGACAAATAATAAGTGATATGTATTGAAGTTATAACTCATGAGGATTCAACTTGGCTCATCAAACATTGGAGTTTTGACTAATCTTTGGCAAGAATATGTCAATGACTAAAGTAATATACTTTTCATGTCATGTTGAAATTTTATTTAATAATTAATCATTCTGCATCTTTTTTGGTTAGTTGTTTCTCTTTGAGATGATGCAAAGGCAAATCCAAAAATTTAGAACACAAGGGCTGGAAATTAAGAAAGTCATTTTTATTTAATTTGAAGTTGTTCCCAATGAGGTTTTGAAACATAAAATTCATCTACAATAGAATCTAGATCTATTTTCTCAGCAAGTTCTCTTCCGATGTTGAGTATCATACAATTAACAAGAAAATCATCCTTCATTTTGCTAGGAAGTTCCATTTTCTCATGTTTCATTACTGATGGATTTGGATATTGGGTCAATTCAAATTTTTTTGATTTGGCCCAGATTATGGGCTTGATTTAGGGGCATCATATTTGAATTGGGGCTTGAGGAACACAGGTTGGTTAAAAGGAATATGGGCTAACAATTCAAAAACTAAAAAAAAAAAAAAAATTTACATGGATTTGGGTTGATGCTGGCACGAGTTGAAGCCCAATCTAGCCTTCCCCCAGATCTGCTTATGAGATGATGGATTTTGTTGGTATCTTGGTTGTTGTTGTGGAGTAAGGGTTGGGGGTTGATTTCTTTTTTATTTTGCTCAAATTCTTTATAGTGGGTTATAATTCAATTTTGGTGGTATATATAGTGCTCATGATCTTCTATTTTGGCTAGTTTCCTTTACCCAAAAGGGTCATATATGTTGAAAATGGTCATATATATATGTAGGGCTTGTGGTTGTAGTCTCCCACTCCCTATTTCCTTCCATGTCCTTAATATTTTAAGATGTTGGTGCGTCATTCTTGAGAAACTAGGTTATTGTCACTACAAGAGTTTTAACTTTTCTCGGCAGTGAAAAAATTGCTAGAAAAAATTAAAAAACCACCGGTAAAAGTTTTCCCAGTGGTAATTATAACCGCCGAAAATACTGCTGTCGAGAAAGCTTGTCGAGGATCATAAACCGCCAGTAAAAATAATCATTACAGATGGTATTTCTAAACCGCCAGAAATTTCCAACGGTTTCCAAAAATCGTCGGCAAAGTCAGAACTTTTTTGGCAGTTTAAAAACCACCGGCAAAGTTCTAAACTATCGACAAAGGTTAACCGTCGGCAAAACCCAAAAAATCGTCGTCAATTTTAAAAAAGAAGATTTTTAAAAAGCTATATAACAATCAATAAATAACCTGTATAACAATCAATAACCACGGCAACAAAAACCACCAACAATTTTAAAGGATTCACCTGCTACACACAGTAACCTATATAACAACTCATGTATACAATAGATCTATTTAAGTACAACACATTTGATCATTCATATTTTTTCAAATTTGTATGTACGTTAACTATGAAATTGCATATCATAATAAATGCATATAAGACAAAAACATTTACATCAGAGACCCTCCACGGTATTGTAGTTTTACTATTATTAGCATCCCTCAAGACAGGCATCCCATAAAATTGTTGAGGTAATGGATATAAAGGCTTCAGCACTTTCTGAATACTAATTTCAACAAACTCATTACCTAGCTCTACTCCCCCTACAGACTTAGTCGGATCAATGGACACAATGATTGCCTCAACAACAATGTGGCAAGGTATTCGTCCATTCATCAAGTGAACAAATTAACTAATCTGTGTTTAAACAAGCATAAATGATTTTGAAGTATATTTTACATTTCAGTATATTAACTATTTGTTAGCAAATTACCTCTAAATGATGACCACATTCTAGTGTCGATAATCCAACGCGTTCAGCTTTGGGTGATGGTGTGCTTGCATGTGCGGAAGAAGCACTAGCATGTGAGGATGGCTATATTTGAAAATTGTTTAGTTAATATATATAGTAAACATGCAATTTTAAATCACAAAATGCACTAATGGAATGACATACCTATCTTAGTTGTCGTGTATTGTCTAGAGCCGGTGGTGTATGTCCCATTGCCTCAAGTATTGCATGAACTTGCATTTGAACTTGACTTTAGATTTGAGCTTGAAATTTTTCTTCTACCTCGACAGTAATTTATGCACTCATTTGGTTATACTGCTCTTGGGGCACGTGATACTATTGTCTTTATCTAACCTTAGTTGGGCATATTCCAAGTCCTCCCATCCTTACCTTGCCATGCCTATTTTTGCCTAGTATTTGAGTAAAGACATCCTCTAGTGAATCTGGGGTTTGTTCATCAACCTTTCATCCATTTGCTCCTCAAGAAATGTTTCACAAGTTAGTTACATAAGTCGAAAAGTAAAAGAAACAAAAAACATCTACAACTTTCAAATTTTAGAAAGACATACGATTATATATGAAGATGTAGAGCCTACTATCTCTCCGCTCTTTTTGTTGTGTGTCTTTTTAAAAAGCTTGATTCTATCTGGCTCATCTCGACTTTCAATAGTCATCTAAAAACATATATAAGAGATGAAATATATTAAATGTTTAGAGTTTAGGCATTACTAATTAAATGATCAATAAATATATATAACTAATATCCATTTTATTCTTACTTGGTGCCTAACATGAGGATGTGATCGCCTACTGCTGTGTGACCCATCTTTTGCTTTTCTTGATTGGCATGATTTGTTGCACTACGTTCCTACTTGTAATATGATATTAGAACTAGGTATAAAGAATCCATCTGATATATCTACCATACATAAATCATGTGTACCTATGCTTG
Source organism: Diospyros lotus (assembly GCF_014633365.1). Lineage (NCBI taxonomy): Eukaryota > Viridiplantae > Streptophyta > Magnoliopsida > Ericales > Ebenaceae > Diospyros > Diospyros lotus. Next base: position 6,826,088 of record NC_068352.1, on the reverse strand, counting down.
CTCACATCCCCATACTCCACAAGAACCTTCCACTATTCTGGGTCCACCCCAGGCGGTATTTTTGACAAACGAGCTGCAACTGTCTCATGGAAATCATAATGTCTCTTCAAGGTGGCTTTGTACTCTCTCCACTTCTTGGAAGCATGTTGCAAGAAAATTGATCTCCATATTGTGGGTATATTAGTGTTATCCTGCAATGATACCCTTATTAGAGTATAAAAGTTTAGTGTTAGATAGCTAAGAATCAGAGACGTTATTTACTCACCAAGACCTCTTGCTAGATGTGCTCCTTATATGGTTCCATCCCCGGTGACCTCCAATCAGCAAATGTAAGGGGAGCAATACTCCTTACCATCACACCTAGCTGGATTTCCAACTTAGTTGCCATCTCCCCAACTAGTTGTCCTTCAGCATCAAATTCAATATGAATCTTTTCCTTTCCCCACTTTGAAATTTGTCTTGATATTCCTCTTCCTTTCTTGGCCGTAGATGACATGGAGCTTGTACTTGCTAAAACATAATAACACAATAAATTCACATTGAATTAGGAAAGAATAGTAATTTATTATTGTTCATATAAATTTTTGGTATTTACCTTGCTGACTATGTGAGTCTCGGGGGTTGGATTGTGAGTGGATCAAGTCATCTTCAGGATGCTGGGATGTGACAGGATTGGGTTTGGGGTTGGATCATTGTGGTGTGAATCTGTACTACGTGACATGGATCCAATTAGCCAACGAGTTTGCCTCTTAGGTGTCATCAGTGTAATTGCCTATTATTGATTTGAATGTAAAAAACAATCTGTTAGCATATCAATTTTGGTTAAACAAAAATAACATATCAAAATATAAAAAGCTAAAAACATAAACATATATACATACCACATCATTAAATATTACGCAAGGAAGACATATACATGTCACTTTAATATTAGAAATCATTATCATCACTAAATGCAGTATAAGGAATGGAATTGTCACCGTCATCTGATACTTGTATATCAACCAGCATACCGTCCTCATCAGATTCTCCAGAAGAGTAATCTTCATCTAATTCTCCTAACTATGCATGTAAGGACTGATCACTGTTGATTTCAACATGATTACTAATTAAAGCATCTTCCTCGTCACTGCTCCCTGCCACATTTCTTTGACCCATGTTATACAAATCTCTAGGTGTTATCTTCATGAGAACGTGCCATTCTTCATCAAGAGGATTAGCCACATACCACACTTGTGATGCTTGAGTTGCAAGTGTAAAAGGTTAGTCTGTTGGTTTATTCTCTTGATACATTAAACAATTAAAATTTACAGTTATGAAATTCAAACTGTCAACCTTTATCCCTCTGTTATTGTCAACCCAGTCACACTTAAACAAAACAAATTTGAATTCGTTAGAGTACCGTATCTCAACAACATCTGTTAGGACTCCATAGAAGGTAACATCTCCACTGATAGGATGTTTATCTTTTGAACTAGCATAACTTTCAGTATTTACAGTTAGTAATACTCCACTGTTTTGAGTCATTCTTCTCCTTTCTTGACGCCTCGTGTGGAATTTGAATCCATTTATGATGTACCCAGAATACTTCCATGCCCATGAGTGTAACGACCCGCTCCCACTTGTGGGTGTCACTTGTGAATAATTGACCAGATTACTCATACGACAAACTATTAACTAAAGGGTTGGACTATGTTTCAATGAAAAACGCCGTAGGTGGGCATTAAGCTTCAATGACCCGCTCCCAATTGCCAGTGTCACTCGTGAATAATCGACCAGAGTACTCACACGATAAACCATCAACTGAAGGGTTGGACTATATTTCAACGAAAAATGCCCTAAGTGGGCACCAGGCTTCGTCCTTCCCTTCTCTTCACTAGAGGAATTGGTCCCAAACATAGACAAGAAACATAACGGAACATGACTCAAAACCTGAGTGAGCTTCACATTTCTCCAACTCGCCTCACAGCAAGCCAAAGGTGACCCGAGCATAAAGCTAGCAAAACAAACACTTCGCGAGTATTGAGGATTTATGGGAACATACCTTTTGAACCTTACTTGATCCGAGACTCGGCTCCACCAACTAAAGCCATATACATTAAGCAATCTCACAAACACCTATCACACTAGGGTGATTACAACAACTAGATACATTAAGCACTCAACAACATTTACATACACACATAAAGGTATATATATACATAGCACCACATGAATACATACAAGAGATAATACAATACACAAACTCGGGTAACACTGCTAGTTGACACAATAGTCTCCCAGTATCATCCCTGCTTGCATCATCTACAACATGAGGTAAAACCTCATGAGTCATAAAGACTCAATAAGGGTGCAATGCATAAGTAAATGAAGCATGAGAGAGCATGTAATGCAAAATGCAATGCAAAACGAGTAGTCTTCCATGCCCCCATAACCTCCATAAGTTAAGGCATTAACCAACCTTTCCTATCACACTAGTCCTCCATATGGCCATAGGTACATTAGAACACATAATATGCAAATGTTGACCACTACACGCAACTCATAAAGTAACACTTACAATACAAGCAAGACCACCACCACTTGGGGTCATCCCTTACCTGGCTCGAAGCCTCTCCTGTGTCGGCATGAACTCCAGCCTGAACCTTGAACTCTTCTAGGATCACTGCCTTCCCGGTCCAACCTAGATGCGAACACACAAAACCCAACTCTATTAACATCCTACATTAAACCAATGCCCTCAACTTCACCACACAGCGCCAAACCATCCATCAACAAATTTCCAAACAACCTCGACCTAGGGTTTAATCCAATGAATAATTATTTTACATTAACTCGCTTAATGGAAACAACTTGGGAAGAAAAAAAAATTAATTTACCTCGACTAATCTGGGGAGAAATTCAGAAAACGCCCACACTAGTGTTGCTTCCTGAGCTGTCACTTGTGCCCAAAATCCCACTTTCGAGCTTCTGGCACGCTCCTTGAGCCCCAATTTAATTTCCAAAATTGTTCAAAATTTTCTACTATGTTTCCCACAATTTTCCTCCATTTTCTTATTTTCTTTTAATTTTTGCTTTTTCTTTTATTTTCTTCTCTTCTCCACTGTTTTTCTTCTTCCTCTGTCGCGCGACTTCTTCATCTCCAACCTCACGCATAGTAGCTTCCATGCACTGTCGCGAGCCACCGCTGCTACTACCTGCTGGCTCACCTCTGTCGGTCGTTCCCCGCTGCCACGCAACCACCGACCATCATCACGTCAGGTGTGACCCACCGCGGCCCAGCTTCCCGTGTGTAACAGCTGCACTAGAGCTGCCATGGCCGATCGACGATACCCCAGGCATGGTTCCAGTGTCACGTGGACCAGCCAATCAATCTAGAAGGCCCAACTGATTTTCTTAAGGATTGGGTGGGGAAAGGAAAGAGAAGGAATTGGAAGCAGCAGAATTAATCAATCTTGGACGCGTATGCCTTCGAGCTAAATGGTGTCGTCCTATTACGTTTTATTCCATCTATTGTATTACATTTTATATTTTCTTTTCCAAATGCGCCTTTTAGGAAAAGCTATAAATAGTCTATTAGCAAAGGAGAAAGCACGTGAACAGTTGATGAACCTGATTTTCTCTTTTCCTCGCTCATCTTCTTCTGTAACTCTCCTTCTTCTCTCATCTTCTTCTGGGTTCTTCTATTGTGTGCTGTAGTTCCTGCATTCTCAATACAATTACCAGTTGGGTAGTGAAGTTCCCTCTGATTTTGGAGGTTGTGGTGTTGAATTGTGTGAGTGGGTTGTATATAATCTTGTTAATTGTGACAATTGGTATCAGAGCGGTTCAGATTTGATCGGGATATGGAGATTAGAAGCAAGGCCATGGAAGAACACTTTAAGAAATACGATAAGGAGATCAATGAACTGGAAGTAGCTTTCCAGGATGTGAAGAATTATGTGAAGGCTGTAGATGAAAGAATAACTGGGAGATTGGATACAATCGAAGGAGCCATAGCGGAAATGAATAAGAGAATGGCTTATACGACAGATAAATATGAATATGTACTCTCTATGATGGCTCAAATGGCTAATGGGAAAGGGAATGGAAAGGAGAAGATGGAAGAAGCATCCGGTTCACTCTGCCTATCTGGGACTGGAATTTTGGCTGTAGCTCCTGGTAATTCTTATTACACCTTTGGAAAATCTGATAGTAGGGTGAATATTAAGCTACCTAAAATAGATTTCCCTTATTTTAATGGGGAGGGGCCTAGGGAATGGCTGCAAAAAGCCAGAAAATATTTTTAAATTCATTAAGTGCCTAATGACTTGAGAGTTGGCATAGCTGAGATGTACTTAAGGGGTAAAGCAAACATATGGTTTCATAGTTTTATAGCTAGTCATCCTAATGCTAGCTGGGAAGTGTTTGCAACGGAGGTGTGTAAGAGGTTTGCAGAGACCACGGGAGAAGAAGTAATTGAGACCTTTAGTAAAATCAAACAAAAAGGTGGAGTGAGTGAATATCAGGAGTTGTTTGAGGAATTAAAGGCACAAGTCATGATGGCTCTACCCCACTTGCCCGAGAGCTATTACATATCAATCTTCACCAATGGACTCCGGGAGGAAATCAAGTCTATGGTGAAGATAATGAAACCCCACTCATTAGCCCAAGCCTTTGAAATTGCCCTTTTACAAGAAGAAACCATCCATGCCTTATCCAAAAATTCCAGACCTCAGAAGCCAACCCTACCTCTAAAAACTTACTCCTCTCAGAAACCAAACTTCCCATACACTCAGAACTTTAACGATGCCCAAAAACCAAACCCCACCAGCTTACTAAACCCAACAAATAAATACAAAACCAATACCCTAACCAATATTCAGACCAAAAGAAGCCTAGGACTGTGCTTTAGGTGTGATGAGAAATACACACCAGATCATGTTTGCAAGAACATAATGCTGAATTTCATTGTTATAGATGAGGAGGAAAATGGAAAAGAACCAGAACCAGGGGAAGAAGGTTGTGATGATGAGAATGACACTGATGAACTGATGCAAATTTCTGTGAATGCTTTGTGGGGAAATACTAAGCATAAGTGCATCAGAATACAGGGAAGAGTGAAGGGCATGAGGGTGTTAATTTTGATTGATAATGGAAGTACACATAGCTTCATTGATGAGAAGTTAGTGAAATCATTAGGGTCTAAGATAAAAAAAAAACAACCCTATGATTGTAAGAGTGGCCAATGGTGAAAAACTGGAGAGCAGGGTTATGTACCAACCCATATGCTGGAAGACGCAAAGTTATAATTTCTAATTTCAGTTGAGAACTTTAAGTTTGGGGGGAAGTGACATGGTGTTAGGGATTAACTGGCTGAGCCAATTTGGGCCAATTACTTGTGATTTTGCATAGGGCTATATGAGTTTCAAATATAAAGGAGAAACGGTGACCTTCAAGAGGGAAAACAGTAGCAGCATTGCAATGATGACTGGTGCGGAGATAGAAACTTGGTTGAAGGACCATGAATGTGGCATAATGGCTTAACTATATTCAATAGTAGAAGAAGAGTTAACAGGTGTGCCTAAAGAAATCAAACCAATTCTAGATGAATTTGAAGATGTCTTTTCAACTCCAACAAGCTTGCCCCCTGAAAGGTGCCATGAGCATCAGATTGTGCTTAAGGAAGGGGCACAACCTTTTAAATTGAGACCGTACAGGTGCCCTTTTTGTGGAGAAAATAGAAGTAGATAGACTAGTACAAGAGATGCTGGACTCAGGGATCATCCAGGTTAGTAGTAGCCCCTTTGCTTCTCCTGTTTTACTAGTTAAAAAACAAGATGGTACCTAGAGATTTTGTGTTGATTATAGGAAATTAAACCAATTAACCATCAAAGACAAATATCCAATGCCAATGATAGATGAATTATTGGATGAATTAAATGGGGCTAAGTGTTTTTCTAAGATACACCTCAGGGATGGATATCATCAGATCAGGGTGAAAAAAGAGGATGTGTATAAAACAGCTTTCCGAACACACCAAGGGTTGTACGAATTTAAGGTCATGCCTTTTGGGCTAACCAATGCTCCTACCACTTTCCAAAGTTTAATGAACAAGGTTTTCCAAAGTTACATAAGAAAGTTTGTTTTGGTGTTTTTTGATGATATTCTGGTGTACAGTCTAGATATTGAGAGCCATTGCAACCGTCTAAGGACTGTATTTAGGGTGCTGAGGGAGAATCAGTTGATTGCCAAGCTCAATAAATGTAATTTTGAGGAGTCACAAGTTGAGTATTTGGGCCATATCATTAACCAGCATGGAGTGTTTGTTGATCCTAAGAAAATAGAAGCTATGCAAAACTGGCCAATTCCCAAGAACTTAAAGCAGCTCTGGGGTTTTTTGGGGCTTACTGGATATTATTGAAAGTTTGTTAGAGGTTATGGGTCGTTGGCTAAGCCCCTGACGGATCTACTGAAGAAAGATGGATTTGTTTGGAGTGAGGCTACTGAATCAACCTTTAACCATCTCAAAATGGCCATGAGCACAACCCCTGTATTAGCTATGCCTGACTTTGATCGCCCATTCACAATGGAAACTGATGCATGCTATGGTGGTTTAAGGGCTATTCTGATGCAGAAAGGAAGACTTATAACCTACTACAGTACAGCCATTGGCCTTGAAAAATTGGGATTATCCATATACGAGAAGGAATTGTTGGCTTTGGTGTCTGCAGTTAGTAAATGGAGACATTATTTATAAGGGGCATCATTTTGTAATAAAAAATGATCACCAGTCTCTCAAATTCCTCCTTGAGCATAGAATCACCACCCCTTTGAAACAAAAGTGGCTAACCAAACTAATGGGGCTTGATTATGAAATCCAGTATAAGAAAGGGACTGAGAATTGTGTTGCGGATGCCTTTCCAGGAGATTTGAGATTGTTGAGGAATGCAATGCTATTACAACACAAATTCCAACTTGGGTACAGGAGGTTATAGAAAGTTATGAGGGGGATCAAGTTGCCAGTAACATTATCAAGTCGCTAACCTTGGATTCTAATGCAGCTACCGACTATAAATATCACAACGGAGTTCTGAGGTACAAAGGGAAATTATACATTGGGGCTAGTGGTGGAATCAGACGGAAACTTATACAATGCATACATGATTCGCAAGAAGAGGGTCAATCAGGGATACAAGCTAGTATCCACAGAGCCAAGCAATAATTTTACTAGCTTGGAATGACCCAAGACATTAAGAAAATAGTGCTGTAGTGTGAGGTATGCTAGAGGTGTAAAGATGAGCATGTACCATACCCTGGCGTACTCCAACCTTTACCAGAACCCACCCAACTATGGAGTCTTATCTCTATGGATTTTATTTAAGGCTTACCTTCCTTTGACGGAAAAATAATCATACTAGTGATTGTGGACAGGCTTACCAAATATGGCTACTTTGTAGCGCTGCAACACCCTTACACAGCCAAGAAGATCGCATAAATTTTCTTGGACAACATTGGTAAATTACATGGAATCCCTCAGAGTATTGTTTCAGATAGAGATAAAGTGTTCACTAGTATCTTTTGGCAGGAATTATTCAATTTTTTGTGGACTAAACTACAAATGAGCTCAGCTTACCATCCCCAGATGGATGGCCAGACTGAGAGGCTCAATTGGTGCTTGGAATTATACTTGAGATGTATGTCTTATTCTCAACCTAAGACATGGATTAACTGGTTATCATTAGCAGAGTGGTGGTACAATACCACTCATCACACTGCAATCCAAAGAACCCTTTTTGAAACCTTGTATGGGTTTCCTCCACCTCATTTGGCATTGGGGCCTTATCAATAGACAAAAGTAGCCTCAGTTGAAGAAGTATTATAGGAAAGGTACCAGATGGATAAGAAACTTAAGGAGAGTCTGGCATAAAGAAGATCAAGAATGAAGTTCTATGCAGACATGGAGAGAATATAAAGAGAATTCCAAGTGGGAGAGTGGGTGTATCTAAGGTTGCACCCTTATCAGCAACAATCCTTGGCCAAAAGGGTGAATTACAAACTCAGTCCCAGATTCTATGGCCCAAATAAAATCACAGAAAAGGTTGGAAAAGTGGCCTACAAATTAACCCTCCCTGAGACTGCTAAAATCCATCCTGTTTTTCATGTCTCTCTTCTCAAGAAGAAGATAGGGGACCAAGTAGTAAAAGTGGCTGAACTTCCCACTATAGACTCAGGTTAGGACACAGAAATTTACCCTGAGGAAATCTTACAAACAAAGGACTTACCGAAAAGGAGGGGCAAGGTGATCTTATGGCTAATTAAATGGAAGGACCGTAGTATTAAAGAATCCACCTAGGAATTAGCTAAAGAAATATTGAAGAAATTTCCAAACTTTGAACCTTGGGGACAAGGTTATGGTAAGGGGGAGGGATGTCACGTGGACCAACCAATCAATCTGGAAGGCCCAACTAATTTGCTCAAGGATTGGGTGGGGAAAGGAAAGAGAAGGAATAGAAAGCAACAGAATTAATCAATCTTGGACGTGTATGCCTTCGAGTTAAACGGTGCCATCCTATTACGTTTTATTCCATCTATTGTATTATATTTTATATTTTCTTTTCCAAATGCGCCTTTTAGGAAAAGCTATAAATAGTCTGTTAGCAAAGGAGAAAGCACGTGAACAGTTGATGAACCTGATTTTCTCTTTTCTTCTCTCATCTTCTTCTGTAACTCTCCTTCTTCTCTTATCTTCTTTTGGGATCTTCTATTGTGCGCTGTAGTTCCTATATTCTCAATACAATTACCAGCTAGGTAGTGAAGTTCCTGCTAATTTTGGAGGTTACAATGTTGAATTGTGTGAGTGGGTTGTATATAATCTTGTCAATTGTGCATGATGTCGAGATTATATCAGATCAAATTGTCTTGCCATATGGAAGCTCAAAGAATATACTATGTTTTCTCCAATCGCCCATTCCTCTCCCAACACTAGTGCCAGAATTCTCACGATTTCCATACATCTTCTTAACAAATTCAACATCTTTGAATACATCATAGCCAGATAACTAAGGAGGAGCAACACAATTCTAAATGGTTCCATCAAAATTCTTCTTGTCTAACTGAAAAGGATGGCTCACGTCCTCCAAGAATCTACGGTGACCCATATAACAAAACTTACCACCATGTTTTAACCATTTAGATTCTGTCTCTTTCATCCAACAAGGACAAGCAACTCTTCCTCGAGTACTCCATCTAGATAAATTAGCATACGTAGGAAAATCATTAATCATCCACAACAATGTTGCATGCATGTGAAACATTTCTTTTCTTAAAGCATCATAAGTTTCTATCCCCTCGCTCCATAATTCCTGTAACTCTTGAATCAACGGTTGCAGAAACACATCAATATTGTCTCCTAGTGCACGAGGTCCATCAATCAATAAAGACAAGATGAAGTAAGGTTATTTCATACGCAACCAAGGCAGTAGATTGTATGGTATTAACACAACTGGCCAAATGCTATAGCTAATGGTCATTGTTCGAAACGGATTGAACCCATCAGAAGCCAAACCAAGTCTAACATTGCGACTATCTTCGGCGAATTTTGGATGTTGTTCATCAAAAGATTGCCAAGCCAATGAATCAACAGGGTGGCTCATTATACCATCCTTTGTTCTACCTTCTTCATGCCACCTCATTAACGATGATGTTTTCTTAGACATAAACAATCTTTGCAATTTCAAAATCAAAGGAAAGTGTCATACTTGTTTAGAAGCGAATTTTTTCACCTTCGTTATATTGTCGTCCACGTGCACCTCCTATTCTTTGTACCTTGACTCCCAACAAAAAGTACATCTATCCAACTTTGATCCATCTTTCCAAAAGAGCATACAATTATTAGGGTATGCATCGTACTTATAGTACTTAAAACCTAAATCCTCACTCAATTTTTGAGCCTCCCGATACGATCGTGGCAATAACACTCCCTCAGGGAATGCCTCATTCAACAACTCAAGCAACATATCAAATATTTTATCCGATGACCCACCCAATACCTTTAAGTGTTGTAAACGAATAATAAACGATGATGTCGTGAAGTTCTTACAACCAGGCCATAACTCTGTTTCTGCTTTCTCCAACAATTCATAGCATCTCGTAGCTTCTTCACCACTTCCAACATTGTGTCTGGGAACTCCATGTGCATCATGTATCATTCCCACCATATCATCTCCAATATTACATTCCTGATCTTGAAATTCTTCTCGACTATAACGAGGCACATATAGCTCTCCATGAATCGTCCATATTATGTAATTAGTGTCAAACCCATTCAGAATGAGGTGTTCCTCCACAACATATCGTTTATGAAAATATCTGTTAACACATTTAATACACGGGCAATATATGCTTGCCCCAGGAGCCTTATGTCTATAGGCAAACTGAAGGAACTCTTGAATTCCTTGTTCGTATCGAGGATCTAGCCTGTTTGATATGTTAATCCAACTTTTATTCAGCTCCATTAGAATAATTTATATAATCAAACCTAATAAGAATAGGGATTCAATTAAATAAGAGAAACAACTTGAATTAAGAATAAGGATTCAATTAAAACAACTTGAATAATTTGAAGTAATCATTTTAAGGGCAGTCTATTTTAGTATATTGTTTCAAGTCAATGAGACTTGTAGTTTCCTTTGGTAGTAATTTTAGTTTAAACAAAAGTTCCTACTGCATCTCATATTCCAGCTTTATGTTTGACAAAGTAACTAGAAATGCAATGACATTTATAAAAGTCAACAAAGATTAGAAACCTATACTAATGATTTTGAAGGGTAGAGTTTGTGTGGAAACACCAAGATGTACACCATTTTGGAATTTTACTGAATATTGAAAACTATTCTAGGAAATAGGAATTCTCCATATGCATAATGGTGGTGTATTAAGCATTGAAACTAATTCATTTTAATAATTAGGCTATGCATGTTAGTTGAAGAATTTGAAATTCAAGGCAATCCAAAATTCCTACTTCTAGAGTATATGTATTTTATCTCTTACTGGTTTGAAATGATGGTTTTATGCTTTTTTGCTTCCTTTGCAGCTATTTGTAATAAGGAGGGCATGTTATTCTTTATGTTAGCCACAATGGAACTTGTACCAAAGCCACAACATCGTGAGATCACAATGACTTCTCTTGTTTGAAGTTATCATTTCAGTTTAAAGATGTTTAACTCCCAATTCTCTCTTACATAGGCTAAATTTATTCACATAACAAAACCTCGTAGTTATTCATAACATAACTATAAGAATCTAATCAAAGACCTCGTAGAGCCATTCATAACATAACAAAACAAAACACCAAATATTGAAAATTGAAAATTGAAGCAAACCTCAAAATGACCCCAACAGCAGTAAGCAAATCTGCAAACCCAAGCCCAGAAAAAGGCAAAAATGCATTCCCAAGAATTATTTACCCTAGGAGATAGAATAAAGTCTCAAACTATCATTTTGCTATTCTGGTTATGGAAAGAGCCAAAAAGAAAAGACTAGACCTTCTGTTATGTGATAAACACTCAGAATTATCGTTCTAAAAATTACCACAGACTTAGCAAAAGAATATAGTAAAATAAAATAAAATAAAATTGCAACACAAACTTTCCTAATTCCTAACAACTCCTAATTCAGCAGACAAGTCAAAAAGTAAAAAACATTCTTAAAGTGGGAAACAGGATAACACGATTAGTAGAAGAATTATGCCTAAAGAAAAATGAGGAATTCAAATCCTAAGAACATCGATCAGGATCAAAAGACACACAATTACACCCCTAGCTATAGAAAATGATCATCAAACGCTTTACCGTGGAAAGGGAGAAACTGAAATCAAACGTAATGCAGAACCTAAAACCACAAAACCCTAACTACTAGTTTCAATTATTAAAAAAAAAAAAAAAAAAAAGTCATATTCCTCCTCGAATCGCCAGAGGATTGAGGGTGAGCAAGAGCGAGGGCAAGCACGATTGAGTGAGCAACGAGGGTGAGAGCGACTGAGAGTGAGCAAGGGTGAGGGCTAGGCGATTGAGCAAGCAGCGAGGGTGAGAGGGACTGAGAGTGAGTAAGGGCCACAGTGAGGGAGAGGCGAGCAAACGAGGATGAGCGAGGGCGAAGGAGGCAGCGACTCAGTGGCGAGAGCGACGGAGAATGAGCGAGCGAGAGAGACACAGCGAGGCTCAAGCAAGAGAGGCTTCTAGGGTTTGCAGGGGGATTTTGGAAAAGAAAAGGGTGAGGGGAAGATTTAGGGGGGGGCGGGGGGGAATTTTGGCTGGTGTTATATAAATCATATCCCCGGTAATTTCAAAAATCGTCTGGGATGGGTTAACATCACCGGCGCGGTTTATAAAAATCGTCGAAGATGTGTATGCCATAGCTGGTGGTTTTCGAAATCGCCTAGGATTGTGTTAAATCCCTAGCGATTTTGTAAACTGCCGGGAAAAGTTCGCCGGCAATACCCCTTCTTCTTGTAGTGTGTGGATTGGGTGTCTTTTGGTTGTGGTGATGTGATTTTGCATCTTCCTTCCTTAGACTGCATTGCAGTAAATGGTTGATAGTGAAAGGGGATGAGAGAAATAAAAACAAGAATAGAAAGTGAAGATGAATTCTTTTGTTCTCAAAATTTGAAAATGAAACTGAGTCGTTAAACTCCAATTTTCTATTTTGTTGTCAAAATATTGTAAATGTAGAATATAAATGAAAGCATAACTAAACAAACCCTTAAAATCATGTTCGATTGTCTAGTTTTTTATTTTATTTTATTAGTGAAGTGAAGATAATTCCAATAGTTATAGGCTATGATGCATGGAGACATTTCAGGGGCGCCATTTCGATGTTTTTGAAACGTAAAAAAAAAAAAAAAACAATTCAAGTTGTTTCTGCAATTTCAAAAAAGTTTCAGGGCCTTTTCAAAAAATTTAATTTTTTTCTAGAATTTCTTTTAAAAATTTATTTGAATGTGTTATAAAATTTATGTTTATTTTTAGATTGAATAACTATTTTTTATAATTTTATATATTAAAAATAATATTGACAAAAAAGGCACTTATATTTTTTTTATTTACGTATTTTTTCGCATTTTGTTTCCTACTTTTTGAAAAATAACACTTTCTTATTTCCGTTTGGTATCTTATTTATTTTTATTTTTGTCCAACTTAAGTTGTAGGAATCATTTTGGTTCTCATTGTTAAGGGGAAAGACTTAGATTTTCTTAAATACCAAATTAAAGTAATTTAGGAAAATGACAATAATATGCACTCTTGAGTGCCTCTAAATGCCATATGAACCTATAGGGTTAATACCTTTCAACTTGTAACTGAGCAAACAATTAATAATGAGATTAAGGTCAAAAGATGAGATTGTCCTCATTCCTTTTTGAATACACAAGGGAGGTTTTAAGAATGATAAAATAGGAGTATGAAGCATTGCTTGCTACACCATTACATGAAACTTTACAAGTAAATGTGCATACATTAGAAATTATTTCAACAAATGAAAGTATTTTTTCATATTATTGTTATCATAATTATAAAGTAGAAATCAAGGACATAGAAAATAATTTTCAATAATACATGTGTTGTTGTCAAGATACAACAATAAATTTATCTGGTCGGAAATGTCGTCGTCAAGTCGCTTGAGCCTGCAAGAAAGAAAATAGTCAGATGGTATGAGGAGGTCGTTGTGCAAACACTCCAATGTTTAAGTCAGGTACTGAAAATAATGAAGGTCATATTGAAACAGGTATTAGAGACGTACCCTTTCTAGAATGAATGTTTGCTTATTTATAAAGAGGTATGAAGTAATCCTAATTAGTTCAGAATTAGGATTCTTACAGATGACGTCTATCTTTGACATTTTGAAATTCATTAGGATTAGGATTCTTATGGATGATTTATCCCAATATTCTGAAATCCTTTTAGAATTATAATTCTTTATGGATATTTGTCTATCATTTTCTTAGAATATTCGGAGGAATTTTCGAATGTCGTACTTATCTAGTTTGTGCGTTGTGTGGGACCCCTTGGGTTATGGGAAAATTTACACCTTTTAGCCTAAAGAGTTATTTTGGGCTTTTTTTGTCTTTTAATGGACTTTTGCCTATGACACAACAATTGCTCCCCACTATTTCATTTGAATTTCTCAGATGGAGAAGTAGACTGTGTTGTTTTTTGCCCTTGTTTCTATTTCATTTTGACATTTGTTATTAATCATAGATCATTCTCATGCTCTTGCATTTTTTATTTTTATACCATCCTCATGATTTTTCTTTTCGATTTTAGGTTATGTATGATTGTTCTTGCGCATCTATCGCCTTTAATTCTAGATTATCCTAGATCATTTTTTGTGCTTTTAGCGTTTTTGACCCGTAATCCAATTTCACACATTTTGCATTTTGATGCTAGGTTCTCTCTTTATCATTTTAGTGATTCTTATGTTTTCTCTGATTTCTTGAACTATTCTTGTGCCTCCATGTTTCAATTTTTTAAACCATTCTAACGCATTCACACTTCAATTTTTGGATATTTGCGTGTGTTCGAGGTGAGGACTTCATCCGTTAGTGCAAGTGACCCCAAAACATCTTAATGGTCTTCAACATCTGCGTGTGTTTAGTGCGAGTCTTTTGTCTGTCAACGCAAGTGACCCTCAAACATCTTAATGGTCTTTAACATATGCTTATGTTTGAGGTGATTCCTTTATTTTTCAACACAAATGACCCTCGAAAATCTTAACGGTCTTTAACATCCACATGTGTTTGGGGCGAGTCATTCGTTCGTCAACATAAGTAACCTTCGAACATCTTAACGGTCTTCAACATCCGCGTGTGTTCAGGGCGAGTCCTAAGTCCGTCAATGCAAGTGACCCTCAAACATCTTAACGGTCTTTAACATCATTGTGTGTTTGGGGAAAGTCCTCCATATGGTAACACAAGTGAACCCCTGAAAATCTTAACAGTCTTTAACATTCGCATGTGTTCGAGATGAGTCCGTCATTCACCGACACAAGTGACCCCCAAACATCTTAATAGTTTTTTCATGAGTAGTTTTGTCGTGTGTGTTTGATGCGAGTCTTTCATCCATTGACGTTATTGACCCCCATACATCTTAATGATATTTTCATTAACCGCAGCTCCCCAATTTCGTGTGTACATGTTTGCTGAAACTATGAGCGATGGCTCTTGAGTTTTTTTGTGCACTTATTTCCTTGTAGTCTATTCACAAATTTTGATTTCTTTTGAGGGCTTGAGGCATTCAAATGGCAGAATGTGCTTTTTGGATCCTCATTTCCTTGGATTAGTAAGAACTCACATCTTCTTCTTGTACTTTTCACCCCAAGTTATGCCTTTTTATCTCAAGGATAGTTGGTCTGTACTTCTCTTCGAGCTTCTGTGTGTAAAATTTTTGACTAAGTACTTAGACTTTTGTATGTGATACCTTCCAAGCATGCTTTTCATTCTCTCATAGGTGATTTTCATTCCCTCCCAGGCTATTTCACTATTTCGAGGAGTGATTTTAGATTTCCAAAAATTAATTTTTGATTTTTTTCTTCTTCTTTTTTTTTTTTTTTTGCCTTTTTTTGCTGTGATTGTATTTTTTTTTTCGAGAAGCTTTTACTTTTTCAATATCGGTCTCCTGCTTACTTCTTCTTCTTTTTTGTTACCGCCGTCGCTGTTAACCTCGCCACCCGACGCCGTCAATCAACCTCGCTGTTGTTAACCTCACCATCTGACATCGCCATCAGTCAATCTTGTTGCCGCTGGCTTCACTGCCTTGTAGTTCCTGCCTATTCCTCTGCCATTGCCTTAGTCTTACGCTTCTAACAGGTCTCCTATGATCATTGGTATTTTGCAATCTTTGCTTTTCAGTTGTCATTGGCCTTGCACAACTATCATCAGGTCTTCTTTGCTGCTGGTTGTCTGTGGGACCATCGCTTTTGTTATCGCCAGTCATCCTCGTGACCATCGCCTTCACCAGTCTTAGTCTTTCACCTATGTTAGATTTCCAGCTACTGTCGATCTCTGACATTACTTCATTCTCTGGGATCACTTCGACGGTTACATGCGATTGTTAGATTCCCTCACCTTGCCTAATCCTACATCGGTCAACCTTCTGCGGCCATTGGCCTTCCGCCATCACGGCCATTGTTGCGCCTCTTTTGTTGGGGCTTTTGGGTTTGGAAAATGCTACTTTGCTTGCATAAGGATGACTGAGAGGATGACCTAAGGAGCTAAATGAAAAAAATACCCTCACCTAATTTGCAGATTCACCACCCCTGCCTTTGACCGCCTCCTCTCTCCTCTATCATGACTGCCCCCAACAAGCTCCACCTCGCCTTGCCTCATCGTCTCCCCATATCTCTTCGCAACCTTCATCTCACCAACCGTCGATCTCCATTGCATCTTGTCGTTGCCCCACTGTACCGCCTTATGCGATCGCTGTTGCATCCTGTTGTTGTCTCGTTGCAGTGCCTCGTGTGACCACCACTACATCTTGCTGTCGCCTAGCCGCATTGCCTCTTGCCGATAGCCGCTGCACCATCTCATCGCCTTGTTACTGCTGCATTCGGATGAAGCCTGAGTGACCTTCATGAAGCCTGGGCTTCTCCCATCCACAGCGGCTTGATAATCGTACTTCATCATTGATGAAGTCCGATTCAATCATCGAATATAAGATAATTCCTCTACTTTCTCTTTGTTTTTATTTATATATAAAATAAGAATTGAAAATGTAAAGAGTGGAGGGCGTGAAAATATTAAATGAAGGAACAAAACATTATTGAGATTATCACATATATGTATATTATATAGTCTATTATGAAATCGGATCGAATACAAGCCAATAATCAAACCAATCAACCACACACGAACACATCATTTAATGTGGAAAACCCAAATTGAGAAAAATAACGGGCAGAAAGAACAAAATATCACTAATCAAATATTGGTAATACAAAAGCGATATTAGCACACACTTTGTGTCTAATTTCATGTGATCTGAGCACCTATTTATAGACCTAAAATCATCTATGGATGAACATAGGAAATTATATCATGTAACCTAGGCACCTATTTAACATAGTTACAGTCAAATTAGGAAACCTAATCACAGATAAATAAAGATTTTGAGTCATAATTATCACGTAGTCAATTTGTGGATTTGTAGCCTCTCAAATTCATAATTCTGCTGCATTGTCTGTTCCTTGCTTTTTTTTTTTTTTTTTTTTCATGCAAGGCCTTTTCTTTCAACTAATTTAATTTGGCTTCCCACAACTTGAAATCGTGTGAGAGCCATAATATTCATAGGTTCTTTGGACGTTTCCTACAGATGATGTTAATTGTTATTGCTTATATATAACAATAAATTTATTTAACTGTAAATGTCATCATCAAGTCACTTGAGCCTATAAGAACGAAAACAGTCAGAGAGCACAAGAATGTCCTTATATATGCAGATATTCCGATATTTAAGTCAGACATTAAAAATAATCAAGACTGTATTGAAATTAGTATTAGAGACGTACCATTTTTGGAACAAGTGTCTGCTAATTTATAGTGAGGTATGAAGTAATCATAATTAGTTTAGATTTAGAATTCTTATAGATGATGTTTATCTTTAATATTTTGGAATCCATTAGGATTAACATTCTTATGGATAATGTTTATCTCAATATTTTGAAATCCTTTTAAAATTAGAATTCTTTATGAATAATTGTCTATCATTTTCTTAGAATATTTGGAGGAATTTTCAAATGTCGGAGTTATCTAATCTGTGTGTTGTGCAAGACCCCCAATTCCCTCAATTATGGAAAAATTTACACCTTTTAACCCAAAAAGTTATTTTGGGCTTTTAGGCCTTTTTGTCTTCTAATAAATTTTTGTCTATGACACAATAACATGCATGTATATATGGTTTCTTAAAACTTACCTCCTACCTCTTCAAAACAAGTTTTTCATTTACTAAAAATAAATAATTTAACAAATTATTAAGACATTTTGTGCTTATAGGATATAGCCAAATTTGGCCATATACCCAGATCGAGTTGAACAATTAGAATTCCACACACAACAATCTAACTATCAATAGGATAAAAAAGAATGAAAATGGTGGCAACATGCAGGCAATTACGAATCTCAACATTGCCAGCCTCTGAAGAACATTTCATGCATGCCAGCATATAACAAAAACTCCAATAACTAGTTGCCTCGGTCCATGCATTCTCTATCATCTTCATATTTGCTTGTAAATGCCAACCTATCATTGGAGTTTCTTCAGATATCAGAGAATGTGATATCATGTTATCCTGCAAATTAAATTGACATGCATATCTTATGTTCCATTCTTCCATGGTTTCATGAGCTTCAGATTGTTGGCTAATTAAGATGGAGATCTAGGCGCTTTCATCCTGTCCAAGGTAATTAATATGATCCATTAACTTTTACTAGTTTTTGTAAAACATCTTTGTACAATCAATAAAGATGAAATGTAATGTGTTTTAATGATGCAATTTGATTAGGGATAAAATTCTTGTTGGGAGCTGAAATCTCTCTTTAGAAGGATATACAGATTGCATTGAAGTTGATCTACGAATTGTAGATCTGCTTAAGATGCAAAGGCTTAAGGCTCCATAAACCAGAAATGTTGTGCGTCATATCTCAATCAGGTTTTGTATGAAAAGAAAAGCCTTGGATCTTGGCAATGTATCAATCTCCTAGCGAATTGAGCCCCCAACTACCTTGTGAAGGGAAACCAATGGAGGATGCAACAAAGAATAAGACAACACAAAGCTTTGTCACCTGTGTCTACGAAGCCAAGGTTGCAGATTTTTCACGCAATGTAACCGTAACTTGGTCGAAGAACCTCACGAGCCAAACCCTTAACATCTCAGTGGAAAACCGTTCTGGTGAAAACCAATGCAATTGCAAGATTGATCTTAAGACATGGCAATTTTGGGGCAGCAAAGGTCTAAAATCATTCATAATTGATGGTCAGCGTGTGGACATTTTCTGGGATTTTCGCACTGCAAAGTTTTCTGGTAGCCCTGAGCCTTGTTCGGATTACTATGTTGCCATGGTATCAGGAGAAGAAGTTGTCTTATTGTTAGGCGATAGGAAGAAAGAAGCCTTTAAGAGAAGTAAGTCAAGGCCATCCTTGGTCGATTCTGTGTTACGTCATAAGAAAGAAAATGTGTTTGGAAAGCGATGTTTCTTCACCCGAAGCACATTAGGGATGGCGAGAAAAGAGCACAACATTGGCATAGAGGCCTCTTTATCTGGGCCTGGCGACCCTGAACTGTGGATAAACTTGGATGGGATCTTGCTATTTCATGTTATGAACTTACATTGGAGATTTCGGGGAAATGAGTCTGTGTTGGTGGATGACATGCCATTGCAAATCTTTTGGGATGTGCATGACTGGTTGTATTCAACCCCAAATTCAGGGCAAGGTTTCTTCATCTTCAAGCGAAGTACGACAGAAGGGGAACTTACAAGCAATCCAGATGCTAGAGTTTTATGTGATGAAGAGTCTGGAGATGCTTTTGAGTTTTGTCATCTCTTGTATGCATGCTTGGAAGGTTGAATGAAATTAAACATTGTGAGTTAAAATGGAAGTCAATGGAAAATGTCACATTTTAATTGCAATTGGAAATTATTGGCTTCAAAGGACTTTGACTTGGGTTTCTTTTTCCTATTCAAATTGCTGGATTAGATTGGTTTTCCCTTCCAAGCTTAAAATGTGATTTTTTTTTTTTTTTTGACAAAAACAACTCACATGAGGCATTCCCATACATTTATGAGTTAAACTGGATCATGCAGTTTGCTCCTTAAGATCATTTATGAAACAAAGGTGAACTTTCATGGCTATGTTTCATTTAACTTTTAGATTTTTATTAATCTTCCTTGCTATGCCTTTTTTTTAGGCTCATTTGATGAGGTAACGTTAAGAAGTTGAGTTTTTTTTTTTTTTTTAATTGAAAACAAAAACTAAACACAAAAGAGAACTAAAAACTAAAATTGAATGTAGAAATAGAAAACAGGCAGTTTGATTTTGTTGTTAGTTTTTATATGCAGGCTTTCATTATCCATTTTTAGATTTTTTTATGTTTAATTTCCATTTTCAGATAGAAAATTGAGCAAATGGTTTGAATTTTTCTTTTCTTTTTTTCTTGTCATTTATCAAAAATACATGAAAAAAATATTGATTTTTGTGTTAGTGTTTAAAACTTGTATATTAACTAACATATTGTGTTAAAAAGCAACATATTAATATACTATATATTACATATTATACATTAGTAATACTTAATAACTTATATTATTTTATATAACATATTAATTAATATTTAAGATGATTACATTAGATTAAAATGCTTTAGTGGCATTAAAGTTTATTTATTTCATTATAATATATTAATTAATTTTAATCTATTATTTTGTATAAAAAATAAGTTAATAATTAATAATAATTATTTATTTCAACATAATATATGCATCGATTTAATGTAGTATAATTTCTCATGTATTAATTTATAGTATACTTATATTAATGATATAATATATCTCTTATATATTATTTTATTATGTATTATATTATTACTAGCAATATATTAATTTTTAATTTAAATATATTATATTAATAATATTTCATCATTATAATATTTTAATATATTTTATCACAATATATTAATAATATTGCCCCTTTTTCTAAAAAAAACGAAAAAGGAAAACTACTATCAAGAACTAAAATAGTAAAATCTTCCCCTGAATCCCATAGGTGGGCTTTCCTTCCTCCTCGTCGAGGTGACTTTGGCTGAAGCTCTGGCTCTGTGATCATCAAATCTTCGACCACCCTCTGAAACTCAATCTTCCACTTCCCTCTTAAACCCTTTTCTCATTATTTGTCTCTCCACATTTCAAAGCCATAAAACCCTTTCTTTTTTGCACCTTTCTTGATTAGTAATTTAAGGCCCACATACATACTCCTACCCAGTTAACTCATGGAGTGTTTACCTAGTTGTCGAGATCAACTACCCAACTAACCTAGCATTGTTTATCACTGATTTAGTCGATTGCGCCATTGAGTTTCTTCTTCTTACATTTTCCTCTGTTTATATGATTCTTCTCAATTTGCATATCAGTTTTTATCTCCTATTTCAGTAACTTTCCCATGTTTCCCTATGACCTTAATTGTCCTTTACTCATCTAGGTCTATCCCTTCTTATAACCCTAACCTTTTGTTGACTACTTCTTGTTAACACTAATCAGAAGCTACATAGCCCTCATTGATACCCATCTAATCTTGTTTGACTGGCGTTTTATTCAAAACTACTCATCTTATTTACCATTGTTCCACAATGTAGCCTCTTGTTGGATGAATGCCATTGCTGGGAACTGCCAAGGTTTAGCTTAAGCTTCAATGGTTAACCAAATCATAGGTTTAATAAAAAAACACCAAGTTGAATGGATCTTCCTAATTGAAACTAGAAAAGCTAAAGAAAAAGCTTTGAAGACCGGGAATAGACTGTTGATAGATTAGACAGTTACAATGGCAAGTCAACGTAAATCAAAGTATTGTTGTTTGCTTGGACAGCTTCCATGGATTTGGAAGTTTCTAAATACCAGCATCTTATTATCTCACTAATAAGTAATTTTTCTTCATAAGTATTGGAATGGATACTCATTTGGAATGTCATTAGTTATATATAAATAGTCATTTAAGTTAAATACATGATAAGAAGACAAAAGTATAGAAGCAGTTCCTATAGATAATGCAACAACTATTGGTCTATTTCCCACTCTAAGGATTGCCTCTCTCTTTTCAAGCAATCTACTTTACTCTAGGTCCTGTATGGAAATGCATATATGAGATATTGCACCAGAATATAAAATCTATGAAGTAGGGTACTGATCAATCATGATATCAGTCTCAATAACAAACAAAGAAGAAGTACCTTAGCCTTGAGCATCCTCGTGCTTGACTCCCAACCTCTAAAGATAGTCTAGGCAATTACTCTTCTAATGTCCATCTAGTTAACAATGGAAACACTTTCCTTTGCCCCTCTCCCCCATTCCTTGGGCTTACTTTGGCAATGTCTCTCTTTACCCTAATTTCTTCTTCTTATATTTCTTAAATTTATTTTTCTTTGAAGATGAAAAGGAGGTGATGGAAAAAACTCCTTTGCCCTTTCCTTTATCTGGGCTTGTGCTAGTATTAACGTATTTAACAACTCAAGGAACATGCATTTAGTTTTATTCATATGAAAGTTTACAATAAACTGTTAGAAGGAATCTGACAATGATTGAAGAATGATATCACCTTGGAGATCATGGTCCATACTGAAGTCAAGTACTCTAAATTAACCAATCAAATCGATCATTTTTATGACATGATCCCCAATGTTAGATCCCTCCACCATCTTGGCCCTAAACAACTACTTTTATATATCATATCTAGTAGTCCTACTTTGCTCTCCATATAACTCACGTAGATTCAAAATCATGTTTGTAGCATCTAGCATGCGCTCTTGCTAATGCTATAGCTCGTTACCTATGGAGGAGAGTATGTAGTTTTGGGTTGTCTAGTCATGTTCTCTCATTCCCTCCCACGTGGCACACTCCTTCTCACTAGTGCATGCCCTCAGGTAATGCTTTAGGGGGGCATTTATCTAAAACATACTCAATATTTTCCATGTTGAGAAATATTCTTAAGTTTCTTAGTGTTGTTGCCTTAATACAACAATTAAATTTATTTATCCTAGGGAACAACTTGGAAGAGACCTGGCGAGAAGGTAGGGTCAACAACGTCAAGAAAGGTTAACAGGAGCTTGGCTCAATTCGTTGTCTGGGAGAGAAAAGAGAACATTGGGGAGTTTTTTGGGGTTTGGTTCCCTGAAAGGTTTTCGGATGGCTAGTCTCTTGTTGGGTCTGAAGGGTCTTTGGATGGGTTGACACTGGATAGGTCTATAGTAAAAGAAAAATTACAAGGCACGTGGGGACTTTCCCCACGTAGGCCCTCCAATGCCTAAGTCAGATGTTGATGCCATAGAAGAGAAGTATGATTGTATGTATGTATGTGTGTGATGACGTTCCAGATGGGTGTCTTTGGATGGGAGCCTCCCGATGGGTTCAGGGTCTTTGAGTCCTAAGTTTGGGTCCTCTATGTTATGTCTGCATGTGTGTGTTCTTCTTTGGACTGTGTTGGGGTATTTATAGACATTTGTGGTAGAGGCTACGTGACACATGGAATGCTGATATGCACCCCGACTTTTTGGGTGAGAATGCATCAAATGAGGCTGAAGAGCTTGGAGGTGGCTTAGGGAAGAAGCACCCGAAGAGTATCCTCCGGATGGGTCTAGAGACTCCTTGGAGTCATCAGATTACTTAAGCCTGGAAGACCCTTAGGATGGGTCTTGGGCTTCCATAATGCTAATTAAGGGATGAATTAGTTTGGAGACTCTCTAAATTCTCTAAAACACTCTTCAGGGTCACTCGAGTCTTCAGCTTTCTTGGAATGCTTATAGGATTTTCATGTTTTTTTCTTTGATTTTCCTGGGGCACCCCCACAATAATGGCTCCTCACTCTTTTCTTTGCATGCAAGGAAAAGGGAAGAGTAAAATGTCAGTGTCCGATGCCCTGATGACTAGGATGCGAGTTAGTTTGGATTACTGTAGGATATGTAATATTGAATTAAGTGTTTAGAAGCAATGCTTGATTACTAATGGTTTACTTATGCGTAGGGCTTAACTGTCTTGTTTGTTTCATGGATGTCTACGCATTTGTTTAACCAACGGGTGGTACCACCACTACAAAAAAAATAGCATTTTAGCAGTGATTTTTTTGCGACGATTTTAAAAACCGCTGCAGAATTAGGTATTTTGCGGCAGTTTGCCAACAGCTGCAAAGTATTGTTTTAGCGGCGGTTTTTGTAACATTTTGCAGCAGTTTCGCAAAATCGTCGTTGAATTTTAAGGATAATCTAATAATTCTAAAAAGAAATTAAAATAAAATTTTGCTACGGTTACTAACCATCGCAAAATTTAGAAATTAAACAATTACAAATTAAATTTGATGGCGGTTTCGTAGAAACCACCGCAAAATTTAAAGAAAAAATTTTAAATTAATAAAAAAATAATTTAAACACTTAGCGGCGGTTTCATAAAACCGTCGTAAAATTTAAAGAAATAATTTAAAATTAATTAAAATTTAATTTGAACATGTTGCGGTAGTTATTAACCCGCAATATTTTTTAATTAAATAATTAAAAACTAAATTTTGAGACGATTTTTACGAAACTGTTGTAAAATTTAAAGAAAAAATTTCAAATTAATTAAAAAATAATTTAAACACTTATTACAATTTGCGGCGGTTTCATAGAAATCGCTGTAAAATTTAAAATTTAATCAATATTTTTATAATTTTTTTAAATTTTTAAAAATTAATAAATTTAAATTATTAACAATTTTATAATTTTTTTAAAATTTAAATTATTTGAAATAAATCTATTTAAAATATAATTCTCTTGTTAACTTCAATTCTTTCCAAATCACACCTAAATTGGTTCAATGATTTGTATTTGTAAAATTAAAGATCAATTTGAACTTCATTTGAAGTTCAATTTTATCTTCATAATTCTATGAATATTTTACTATTCCAAACATTGGAATTCAATTATTTTAAATGAAATGAATTAAATTTTAGAAATTTTTTATTTCCAAACATACTGTTAAGGTTACAAGATTGATCAAAATTACTTTAATATAGTACTGTAGTAACTGATACCGAAAATTCTTTTAAATATAAAGCAATTTAGTGTTTAGAAAAAAAGTAAACATAGCCGAGCGTGTGTCTATCATTTTATTAGTTTACTTAACATTTATCTATAGTAGAATAATAGCTAGGTCTAAAAAATATTCTCAAGGTGTGTTTAATTACATTTAGCTTACATGAAAAACAAAAACTACCACCCCTTGGAATCAATTTTTCATAGAAAATAAATTAAAATATGCTTTAAATGATTGTACTATAAAATTTAATTCTATAAAAAATATAGTGTGTCAAATAATGATAATAGAATTTAATTTCTTTAATGTGATATTTTTCATGGAATTTTTATGCTATCAAACACACCTTTAATATTATTGATCACTTGAAAGATATCAACAAAACGTTACATTTCTTTTAACAATTTTTTGATCTTTTTTCAGATGGTGTCTAATATGAGTTAAGTTTTTCAGGTAACGTAATTAAATTTAATATTTTTTTATTATTTAAAAATACAGATTATTCAACAATCAGACATGAAAATTAATTTTTTATTACTTTTTTATATTAAATTATCTGCATTAAGTATAATTACTTTAAATCTCACAGTTAAATAATTAATTAAGAAATAAAATAAAAATTAAAAAAGAAATCCCAAATTCCCTCTCCCAATTTCCTATTGCCCGCCTGAACGCTAATGCACCCCTCTTCCATTTCTCTCTCCCTCTCTCCAAATTCCCATTTCCCCATTTCCTATTTGCTTCTCCCAACTGCCTACCCCTCTGCGAACCCTTCTCCCTCGCTTCGCTAGCCCTTGCCCCCTTGCTCGCTCTCCCTCAGCCCCTCACCCGCCGTCGCTAACACTCGGTCCGTCACTCGCTCTCGCTCGTCGTCGCTCGAGCTCGCCCTCGGCCCCTAGCCCGTTGTCGCTAGCCCTCGGCCCCTTGCTCGCTCTCGCCCTCCCCTCGCTTAAGCTTGCCCTCGGCCCCTCACTCGTCATCTCTCGCACTCGCCCTCGGCCCTTTTCCTGCCATCACTTGCGCTCGCCCTCAGCCCCAACCCCTCGGTCGCCGTCACTAACTCTCTCTTGCCTCTCGTAGTTCCTTAGGTTAGTTCGATTTTCTATTCATTTAAAGCATGTTATGGTCTATTAGTCAATCTTGTGTCACTTAGTTGGTTATTGATGCTTAAATGGCTTCCTTATGTATGCAATTTTATTTGCTGCTTGGTGAAATTTTCATTTCCTTTGGTTGGTTCATTTTCTTATGTATCAAATTTTCATTTAAAGAATATTAAGGCAAAAGGTTCAAGTGCCTATAAATCATACTAGATTGTTCTTTGAACAATAACACAAGCAATAAAATCAATCAAGCCTTCTTCTTATTGAGCCCCAACTGCTTACTTTGTCTCTGTATAAGAGACCTTTTTTGATGGGAAGTTCTGTAAATACAGAATTGAATGGAATGCTTAATAATTTAGCTAAAGTTATGAGTAATGTCATGTTGTAGCCTTAAGATTTTGCACAGAGAATGTTAATTTGCATTTTGTCCAGTTTCAAGAAAAGGAAGACATTGAGGCTCAATATCACTTTGTTTATTCTGAACCTTTATGTCATATTTTGTTAAGAAATAGCATGCTCACTATCATCTATGAATTTTCATTTTGTAACAAATTTGTCATTGTACTTTAATTTTTATCACTACAATTAATAATTTTTAATTTTTTTAATAACTCAGTTATTCTTGTCATTTTTTATCAAATTTTATTAATGAATTCAAAAATTATTTAAGGTGCAAAATTAGCCTAAATTTTACAATCTTTAGGTTTATGTTAATGTATATTATATTAATTTTTGTTAATAGATTTTGTTGAGAAATTAAAATGGGGATCCTTAAGACCAAATTCTCACAATAACACAAGCAACAAAATCATACTAGATTGTTGTTTGAACAATAACAGAAGCAATAAAATATCATCTTGGCAGGCTCCTTAAGACCAAATTCTCTTCCATGAATAGCTTGCCTTTCAATTCCCAAAAGAGTTACATGGAAAGACTTCATGCCAATATTCCATTCCAAGAAGCTGCCCACTGAAATCATTCTATTCCTCTTTAACTCCTTTAAAAGAATATCCACCCACAAATAACAAATAATATTGATGTAATGTTTTCATATTGTTGTTTTCCTTTTGTTTTGTTTTGCATACCTAGGAGTTCATGTGTTTGTTTTATTTTGTCTTTCATTTTGTTTTGCTTTATTTATACATGCATGTTTTTCTCATTTATAAAAAAAGTGCATCCATGAATACAAAGAAATGTCTAAGAAAGATAGGCACTACCGATTTAGGTGGTGATGCCTTACTTACCACACATGCTTCAACATCATTGTCAGCTCCACTACAGCCCCCACCATCCTCCCCAGCTCCACCACAGCCTCCTCCCGATCTCCATCATAGCCTCTATTATCTACGCATGCTCCATCACAACCTCCAGCATCTAGCCAGATTCCATCAGGAGCATCCACCCCAGATCCACCACAGCATTCGGAATCGACACGCTCGTCTACATCACGTCGTTACTGGACAATTAATGTGATAGGTATGCACAAAATATTTAACTTGAGTGTAATTATTATATACTTGCATTAATTATTAAATTAGGTATATGTATTTTGATTGACAGATAAAGAAGGGCTTATAAAACAGGAAAAACTAAGGGTTAAAGATGTTTGGTTACTAGCACATGGAAGGCATGTTATGTTAGAGTTCAATGAATCACTCCAACTAATTGGAGATCCAGCTAGACTTCTTGGAGGGATTTTAGGAGAATTAGCCTCTGATTTTGTTGTTTTTCCCGTCAACTATGAAAGTTGGAGTGGTGGCGAGCAACGACTAGCCAATGGCTGGAGGCAAGTGGTGATGCCTGAAGCCATGGGCTGTAGGTGCTAAGGAAGAATAAGACGCGCGGAGAAGAATAGAGGAAGAAGAAAGAAAGAAAAGAAAATTAAAAGAAATAAGGAAAAATGGGAGAAAAATGCTAGAAAATTTCAAAAATAAAGGAAAATTCTAGAAATTATTTCGAGGCTCGAGAACCATGCCAGAGGCTCGGATAAGGGGTTTTGAGCGCAAGGTGGCATCCCATGAGGCAACGCAGTGTGGGCATTTGGCCAGATTTTTCCCTCCAGATAGGTTAAGGTAATTAATTTATTTCCTTCATAATATTTATATTATGCGAGATAACGTATAGGTGTTAGTTGGATTAAAGCCCTTGGTTAGGTTGTTTGGTAGTTGTTAATGGGTGGATTTTTCGGTGTGTATGGCAAAAATATAAGCCCTAGTTCAATATTTGGTGTATGGTTGGGATTTGTGTTTGCATCTAGGTTTAACTGGGAGGTAGTGATCCTAAAAGAGCTTAAGGTTCAAGCTGGAGTTTGTGCCGAGACAGAGATGAAGTTTCGAACCAGGTAAGGGATAACCCCATGTGGAGGTGGCCTTGCAAGTTAGTAAATATGTTTTATAAAATTTTTATGTAGCATTTGCACGTAGTAGTTGACACTTGCATGATATGGGTTCTAGTGTACCTATGGCCATATGGAGGACTAGTGTTGTGGAAAAGGGTAGGTTGATGCCTCAAACCTCGGTGGGTTGTGAGGATGAATCAACCTAGCCCCAGTTACATACACTTGGCATACATAATCATGTTTATATTCATATTTAGATGTATTGCACCCTTACTGAGTTTTTATGACTCATGAGTTGTTACCTCATGTTGTAGATGTGCGAGTCCAGATGCGAGCAGGGATGGTGTCGGAAGAATGATGTGGCGACTAGTAATGTTGTTGAGTTTGTAAATTGTATTATCCTTTGTATGTATTCACGTGGTTGAATGTAAATATTGTTGAGCGCTAGATGACTCTAGCTGTTGTAATCCATCACGTGATATGGGATTGTGGGCAATTTGATATATATGGCTTTAGTTGGTGGAGCCGAGTTCAAATTAGATAAGGATCAAAGGTATGTTCTCATAAATCCCCAATGCTCAGCGAAGTGTTTGTTATGCTAGTTTTGTGCTTGGTTCACATTTGGCTTGCTATGAAGCGGGCTGAAGAAAGGTGAAGCTCACTCGGGTTTCGAGTCCCGGTCCGTTGTGCTTTCTTTTCTGTGTTTGAAACCGATTCCTCGAGTGGAGCGAAGGGAAGGATGAAGCCTAGTTCTCATCTAGGGCGTTTCTTGTTGAAACATAGTCCAACCCTTTAGTTGTTGGTTTGTCATGTAAGTAATTCGGGTGATTATTCACTAGTGGCACCCGAAAGTGGGAGCGGGTCGTTATAGTTGGTATCAGAGCACGACAAGCAATATGAGTGGGAAAAGTTAGCGTATTGGGGTGTTATGTATGGTCGACTAAGTGTTTGATGTGACTGATTGCCAGAATTAAGAGTTAGGGATTGCCTAGCGTGATTTGGATGTAAGTTGGAATGTCCTAACTATTGAGTTGGGGTCGGGAATGGTTGCTTTTAATCTCGAGGTTTGGATGTGAGATTAATTTAATGACCTCGAAAGCAAGGATATGTGGTCCAAGGACCCTAAGGATTGGGTTGAGGCATTGAGGCCTACGATGGTTTTAAGGGTAAGTTCAGATATTCCTGTTATAGGAATAAGAGAATATCATAGCGAGATGATATACCCGTAAGTGGTATGCGGGTCGAGGCAACGAGGAACCAAAAACCCAAGTGTGGGTGTTAGTGTCAAGAAAACCCGAATATGGGATTTAGGGATGTTAAGTGTTCTAAGGATGAGAACTCCTTAAGGTCGAAGTGTTGAGGCTCATGTTGGGACATGAAGCTGAGTCATAACAAGAGTCATGAAGGGGCGAAGAGAGTCTAAGACATAACTAATCTGGGAAGAGATTTGTGAAACGTCCCTATGTTTGGGCATTGGCCAAGCGTGTTTGAGGGAATAGAGTTTTTTCCTTAGAAATGGTGTGATAAGGTTAGTGTGTGCTTGACATAGAGTAAGCTAAAGTTGGAGTTAGCTTGAGGTTTAAGGAACGGAGTCGTCAACTAGCTATGTGTCGAGCTCTAGGGAGTAAGGTTGCTTACAGCGAGGCTCTGAGTGGAGCGTGCATGTAATGCATAGGCATGACATGGCCAGTGTAGGCATGATATAAGTAGCATCTGGAAGGACTCCGAGGGGAATCGAGTGTGTGATGAATACATGCTAGATGTATGTGGTGCGATGTGATCGTATCGTATGATGATCAAGGAGGGGATGTGCCTAGGGCATGAGTAGGCCCTAGTTGGTTTAATGATGAAACAAGGTCTATCCTAGGAAGGATAGGTGTGTGGCAAGTGGACCCTAGCGGGCATTTGTATGAGATGAAAATCCCTAGCAAGTAGAGTTGAGATTCAGAGGAATCTAGATTGGGAATGTATGAGTTGGGCATGTCTTGACATGCATGTGAGAACCATTGGATTAGAAGTCCATGTTGTGAAGGGCCAAGAGACCGCTCTAGTGATTGATGGATGAGGGGCCAATCAAACTCTCATGGTAACGCTTGGGGTCTGGTGGGACGCCTAAGGTCAGGAGATAAGAGGTGAATAGATCCTTATTGTGATGCTTGGGGTTGGGAATGATGCCCAAGGTCACGAGATCCTTGTTGGGGTGATGAGGAGGTCACCCAATGAAAGGTGTGAACGGGTTGTGTGGTCCGAGTGCCACGATAGGGAGATTGTGGCAGCTGGACATCCATGGGCTATGCACGTGAAGGAAATGCCAACCCCAGATGCCCGAGTAGGCAGGGGCGTGTCAAGAGATGTAAAGGCCCCAAGTTGTAATTCCCAAAGTCTAGGGAGCCCGAGTGAGGCGTGTTGGAAGGCCGAGCTGGGCGTAACGACTGAATGTATACGAGGGTATATAAGGGAGATGTGAGGTCTCCATTCACCTGGAGGGTGACAGTATGTGCTTCGGATGATGGGTGCTGAAATTTGAGCTAGACTCAACATGATTGACTTGGATCCATTGATGTGGAAAGATAGATCTTTCAGATGCTGGTTGAAAAGCTGTGAAGCGTGATCTTGAGGGGTAAGATCATGAGGCTGTAAGAGTTGGATTGTTTGAGATGCTCTTAGGTTGTAAGAGATATGAAGTCTTAAGGAATGAGGCTCATGGGGTGAGCCTGAGGTTATCAAGGTAAGGATAACCAAGTAAAATGGTGTTCGTTAGACGGTGGTGGGACCATCGTAGCTCCCGGAGGCTTCAACATAGCATTAATGCTACGGGTGTAAAGCTCGCAGTGATGGATCTAGTACTATGGACCATGTGATAAAGGACTAGCGGGTTAGCTCGTGGTAAGAGCAGGTGGCCCATTGGGCTAGAGCAACATAATGAATTGCAAGCGAAGATCAGATGCTAAAGAACTAGAGTAGTACCATAGGAATTTTGGTGGGCAAGTGTCTAAGTTTCATAGGACCGATAATCTTTCGTGAAGGTCATGGTGACCGAGGAGCTAGGGTAACTCGATTAGTAATAGTGTCTAGCGTATCAAGGTGGTTAGTCTCTTAATGTCAGAAGGTGAGCTCAATTGAGTAGTTGAGAAGTGCGAATCGAGTAAGTATATGGAGACTAAGTTCGGTAAAGTGCACTAAGGCCCAAGTGGGGTTTAAACCCTTTGCTTTAGTGAAGCGGTGATGAAACGTTCGACGAATGTTAAGGTCCTATGGTGGCTCGGGATGTCCAGAAAGTGGAACCGAAGGAACGAGGAATGGCTCTAGCATGGAATAATGCTACAGGTGATGCCTACCGGTGACGGGTCTAATGCTAGAAACCACTGAAGCAGATGGCAGGTGCCCATTGGGTTATCTCATGGCGAGGGACCACAGCCCTCTATATGAGGTAACCAGTTTGTTGTGGAGACGATTAGACACCGAAGACCTAGAGCGAACTGTAGGTTATGTCCAGGCTAAGCCTAAGTTCCATGGGGACTGAAGTGTCATAGTAGTGCCATTAGCTTGTTATGGTAGATAGTAAGCTTGTGAAGTGGTTGAGTGATATCTTATGGGATGAAGGCAAGACATGTGATGAAGCTCCGTGTTAAAGGATCTTAGAGCATTTGCGCCTAGGGTTGATTGTGTTTGATTTGGTAAATTGGGGTGATGGATCCAATGTGACCCTATGAGATGCGGGAATGTAGGGTTGACTGGAAGAGTTGACAAGTGACCCCGGGAGGTCATGTGAAGTAAGTGTCATGGAGGGCAAGTCTTACGAGATGAAAGCCAACAAAGAGATGCGAATACTGAAACTTAAGAGGGTTTCAAGTATATGGATCTTTAAACTGGTGACGTGAGATGTGATGTGAGTTGTGATAGGCTGAACATGTGGATAAGGCATGGTTGCGGAATCTGTAAAAGGTCACAGTTGCACAGTCAAGTGTAAATCCTAAATGTGTCGATGCGATAAAGAGGAGGCATCCTCATGTAGCGCTGGATGGATTTCCAGTTGGAGACACAAGATCGATTGCC
The DNA here is from genome assembly GCF_014633365.1 of Diospyros lotus. Classification (NCBI taxonomy): domain Eukaryota; kingdom Viridiplantae; phylum Streptophyta; class Magnoliopsida; order Ericales; family Ebenaceae; genus Diospyros; species Diospyros lotus. The sequence continues at coordinate 6,793,798 of NC_068352.1, read as the reverse complement.
AGGTGATTGCACCTGTAATGGCAGTGTTGGGAATGAGAGGCTCGAGGACTATGAAGTAAGACCTTGTTGATTGCCGTGTATGCCATTTATATGAGGGTTCAGCGAGGTCTGGTGGTTAGATCTGCCGGTTTGAGAAAGAGATCAGAAGTTTAGAAGATGGTTGGTTAGAGCAAGGATGAGCTCGATCGAGTATTGCTCCATAACGAGTTGCCGAGATGGCAAGCTGGTGGAGGTCATGTTGCAGAGCCAGAGGAGGGTCGAGCTACTGAGTTGGCGAAGGGCCGAGCTGGTGGATGTTGAGTTCTAACCTAGTCAAGAGGGGGGGTGAATTGACATCTTTTGAAAACTCTAATGCAAAACTTATGCATGTATATATATGAGAAAACAAATTTAATACAAACCAAAATTATAGTTGAGAGTACGGGAGCACTTAAATACTAGATGGATAATATGATATCCGCCGGCTATGCTAGTATGCACTTTGGTCCAATATACTCTTCAAATTACAACTTGGTGAAAACAAGTTATTTGAATGCACACAATAACAAGTCTTTAAATAAACCAAATGGAATATTGAATGAGTACAAAGAATGATTAATTAAAGAAAATCAGGATATAATCAAAATAACCACCAAGAATGTAGGCCTTAGGATTCGGCCACTTCAAATAGCACAAAACCAAAAACAAACAAGTATAATCAAGCAAGAATAAGTAAGAGTGAAGAGAAGAAGAACACAACGATGTATAGTGGTTCGGCCCTTATGGCTTACATCCACTACCTTAGGATTTCCTTCCTTAGGATTTTCAACTAAATCCACTATATGAAACTTTTGTTACAATCACCGAAGCCTTCACTTGGCTTCACCACCACCAAACTACTTCTGGAGTCTCACACTCACTAGTTTGGATTTTGTACGCTCTTTGCAAGATACAAGAATAGTAGTGATTGAGGAATAGGGTTCTCTCAAAAATAATACAATGAAGTGTAGAGAACTCTCTTAATTTTCTCTCAAGAAGATAGAGGAACATAAAGATTTAGAGAGAAAGAAAATCTTGGCCAATAATGTAGAAAATAATAGGGCTTCCAAAAGTTGTTCCAAAGCCTTCAAGAGATCCTTTTATATAGTGTTAGAGTAAGCTTTCTTTGATCAATCTCAGCCCTCCATGTGTCAAGTCTTCAAGTCAATCTCAGCCCTTCATATTGAATTCTTGATTTACCTTCCATAATCAGCTAATTTGATTGATCTTTAAGACCTTTGACTTTTGTTGATCTCCAATTAGCTTTGAATGAGCAAACCAATTCCAGTAATGCATGGCTGATTTTAAGGATTAAAATATCATCAAAATTCTTCATAATTCTTGCAAAATCGACCATAAATAAGAAATGATCAATTTTTACTTCTAGTTGATCTTCAAACACCTTTGATTGTGCAATTGACTCCTTAGCTTCCATAACAAGAATAACTGATTTGAAATTTGAATTTAAACCTCGAAATAGTGTAAAATGCAGCAAATATTCTCAAATAATGAAGCAAATTTGTCCAACAATGAAGATATCAATTATGACTTCAAAAGCTCATAATTGATCAAGTTTCCATACTAAAAATGTTGACAAATAGAGAATCAATTTGTGTAGCTAAAAATATGCAAGATATCCTTTGAATATTCTCCCATAATGAAGATATCAATTAGCCATAATGAGTAGAATACTTGATTCCATGATTTGAGTCTCCATATCCTTTTAATGAGAGAGAATTAACAATAAAGGAAAGTAATATCTATCAAGGTTTGATTTTCAAACCTTAATTTCCTCCATTAATGTTAAACAATATGGCTGAATTTTTAACTTCTCCATTTGAATGCAATTCAAAAAATTCTTCCATATTTAACTGAGTAGAGGAGCTTTTATGAACCTTTAAATTTACTCCATCATTCTCTTACCATATTTAGACCAACGAGATGATGTAGCCTAGTGAGTGTGCTCTACGTGGCTGCCATGTCATCAAAATGCCACATTAACAATGCCATGTCACCAAGTTACATATATGGCAACTCCATATAGTGAACTACTCTAATCTCCTCAAAACTTCCATATAGATCTTTTGAACTTTCCATATATGAACAAGAATTCCATATATATATATATATCTTCTAGACTTTCCATTCCAAGAAGAACTTTCCATACATAGCTCAAAGACTCAAATTTCTAGGAAGCTCTCTAAAAATTTGTTTCCATATATAATGAAATCTCTATATAAATATAAGAAGTTTCCATATATAACCTGTGTCATGATATCACTAGAGAACAGCTTTGTAAGCCTTATGAAGGCTTCAAACTTTGTTAGTACATAAAATATAAATGTACATTCACATTCACACATGCCAATCATCAATCATCAAAATCTACACTCAACAGTGGAGGCCGAGTTGTCGAGCTGCCAGAGGGCCGAGTTGTTAAGTTGGCGAGCTGGTGGAGGCTGTCTTGCCGAGCTGGTGAAGGGTCAAGCTGTAGAGCTACAAAGCAAATAGCCAATCTGATGAGCTGCTAAGCTTTCTGCAGCTAGAGTAGTGCCTAGAGGAATGTTACGTTGGGTGCGAGCCTAGCAACTTAGCTAAATCCAATAGAGTAGATTTGATGGATGTTGAGGACGAATTGGAGATTTTTCCAATGGGTAAAAAGAGCTCGAGTGAGTAGTTTATGAATGCGATGGGCTCTAATGAATGAGGTTTTGATGCTTATGAGATCACCGAATAGCTATGAGTGATGCAGCTAGAGAGATGCCCTAGTGTTTGGACAACTGATCGAAAATTACCTTGTAGTTAGGGTTAATGGGTGTGAAAGAAATTAGCTAGTGGAGTTGATTGACGGCCAGCTGGGGGTGGCCGGTGGAGGCCGAAGGCGTTGATCGGTGATAGTGGAAATGGTGAGCAGCGGCTAGCCATGGTCATGCAGTGTTGTAGGAATGGTCAGTCAGTGGCGCTAGGGGCTTTAGAGTCGCGATTGCAACTAGATGTGTGATGAGCAGTGGCAAGAGGTTGTCTTAGCTAATGATGGTTGCATTAGACCTAATGTGGCTGCTAATCAAATGGTGCGAGCTCGATGGAAGTGAAAGGTATAAGAGGAATTCAGGAGGAGCCTGAATTTCTCAAGGATTAGTAAGCTATTCAAAGAATGGAAAGATAATGAGAAAAAGGCTAATCCAAGGTTGATGTCATGTTGGTTCAAGTGATTTGAGGGGTTTAGGATGCAACAACCTTGAGAAGAGACACATTACTATCATGGTATTGTCCTTGTTGAGGAGGACAAAGAGAACCATTGGGTGTGGTAGGCTTGCAAAGTCAGTTGGCAGTTGTGGGCTGAGAAGAGAGTCGTTATGGGTGGTCATGTAGTCTCGGGCCCTGTGAAGGTGAGGCTGTGTCGAGGAATTGTGGAATTCAAAAATATTCCTATGGAATTGAAGTTGGGCTAGAAATTTTAGCTAGAAGACCGTTACATGGGTGGTGATGTAACCATGATGGCTTGAGGTAGTGGAGGTGGGACCTGAAGGCTCAGAGTCATACTATGGGCGTGATGCAATCAGTGACGGACCTGGGTCATGCCGCTGGAGACTGGTATTGGGCCCTAATGTGCCTGTGTGGGAGTAACATGGTCATGAGGACTGGGTGTTGGCTCGCCTAATGCACAGGGCAACACAGTAATTATGCGGGTGGGCAGAGGCTGAAGATCTGTAGCATGCACAATAGAGAATGCCAAGGGTTGTGGATAAAGGTTCCACGACCTTAAAGCGAAATGGTAGGATCACTCCCTCGTTATAAGGTTTAATGACCGAAGTAAGGCCTAGTATGGGTCATGATGGTAGAAATCTGAGGTATGGGTGCAGAGCATTTAAGGGGGGCTACCCAACGAGAATCCTAGAGGTGGGTGAGTGACCCTAGTTGGCAAGTGGTATCGGCCAATAAAAAAAGCCCAAGTAACTTTGTTGACTATGGAAAGAATCTGTGGTTGAGAGAGTGTTATTGTGCGTGCATCGCTAAACTCGAGGTGTGAACTTGAGTAGTGCACTTTATTGGCTGAAGCATGGAAGTACCCATTGTGATGTATGAGTATGTGGGTCATGCTCAAGTTAGAGCGATAAGTGGAGGTCGACTGGTCAAGGTAATAGACCATATGAGGAATGGTCATAGGTGGCTAGAGAATGTAGATGGTTACTTCCCTTATTGTGCAAGCGTGGTTACGGTCAATTGGTAATGAAAAGTTGCCATGAGGATCAACTCAACCTATGCATGTGTGATTGATGTTGAAAAGCCATGGTTGGATGGGTGTCAGCATGCCTGATGGGAATTAGAAGTGACATTGTTGTAGATGAACAATGCTAAGACATTGTTGTAGATGAACAATGCTAAGACATTGTTGTAGATGAACAATGCTAAGACATTGTTGTGTTTGATCAACGTAAAATTGTGGCCATGTGTAATTGGCAAGGGAAACGTTGTCGTGTGTGATCGGTTTGATTAGTGATGCAATGTTGTAGACTTGATTGGCATTGTCATCTGATTTTGGTTTGATGTGGAAAATGGGAAGTTGACTGCAAAGTGATGCTGTTAGGCAATGAGAATCCATTAAGTGATGGATATCGTTGCAGTAGGCATGATCAGCGACCAGTGGTGTAAGTTGGCGGGAGGCCAAAGTGGCATCAGTGATGAATATCCTCAATAGTGAGAGAATTAGTAGCCTAAGCAAAACCTTGAGGAGGGGATAGCCCGAGGGAAGGCTAAGCAATGGCTGAGCTATGAGATTCTCGAGTGTAGAAATTTGAGAAATAACTCAAGGATGTGGTTGTCTTGGGCAGAAGAGTAAGGTAAAATGAATTTCGATGTCAAAATTCTTTTAAGAGGGGTGGAATGTAATACACCATATTGCATGGTGATGGAAAATAAATAATTTTCGGTTATTTGGAATGGACCTCGGGTGGTCCGGGAAGCCCATAAATCGGTTTCGAGAATTTAATTAATAAAATTTGTCGAATCGACAGCAGGTAATACCCCAGGACTTGGATGTCTAGGGAAAAGGTCATGATATTGGTAAGCGTCTTGAGGTGAGGCTGATGACGCTAGAAGCAATCCGACCAGAAAAAATTTTTGGAACAAATTTTGTATAAGTTTGAATGGCTACCTGGTACCTAATGATAGTAGGGGACCACCAGGAAGCTGAGGCAACCTTGAAGTGTTTTTGGGTGGAATAAAGGTCCCATGCAGGCGTATGGACGAAATCGATATTCTCGAGTAAATACCGATTATTAATTTTGGAGAAATCAAGTTATTGGGAGGCTCGATGCTAATTAATTAAGGTTTTGGAGGTTCAAAGGTAATTATCAAAATTTCCAAGTAAAATTAATGAAATTTAGATGGGAAAATGTGTATATATAATTGTGTGGCATGTTGCCCAAGCGTGCTACAGTAGTAGCACTTAAATATTGGAAATGGGTTTCTTCCATTTGCATAGAAGGGCCGAGAGAGGCAGAGCAATGGGAGAGAGAGATTGAGAGAGGGAGACGCAGCTCTTGACAGAGAGCAAAGGAGAGAGAGACTGAGTGAGAGAGAAGATGGTCGCTGACCGGCGAGCCGCAATTGGCGACAATGGTAATGGCTCGAAGCGGCGCCGATCGGTGTTGGGAACTACGAAAATGGCTGAAGCAGAGGTTGGCGATGGTGGTTGGCGAAGCAGCAGCGGCTGCGGCGACAAAGGTGGCTGACGGCCTCCTGAAGTGCTTCTGATTGAGGCCAGCAGGCTGAGACAGTAATGGCAGACGGGCATCAGTGAGCTACTATGAGCGCAAGCTGAGTTAAGCCATGTTGGTTCGCGGTGGTGATGGCGATCGCATGGTAGCGAGCAATGGCCGGAGGCAAGCGGCGGCGGCTGAAGCCAGGGGCAGTTAGCACTAAGGAAGAAGAAGAGACGCGGAGAAGAACAGGGGAAGAAGATGAAGCAGGAAGTAGAAAGAAGAATAAAGAGAAAAAAAAATAGAGAAAGAAAAGAAAAATAAAAGAAATTAGAGAAAATGGGAGAAAAATGCCAGAAAATTTCAAAAAATTAGGGAAAATTTTAAAAATTATTTCGAGGCTCGAGAAGCATGCAAAAGGCTTGGATAAGGGGTTTTGAGCACAAGGTGGCATTTCATGAGGGGACGCCAGTGTGGGTGTTTGGCCAGATTTTTCCCTCCAGATGGGTTAAGGTAATTAATTTATTTCTTTTCATAACATTTACATTATGCGAGATAATGTATAAGTGTTAGTTGGATTAAAGCCCTTGGTTAGGTTATTTTGTAGTTGTTGATGGGTGGATTTTTCGATGTCTATGGCAAAAATATAAGCCCTAGTTCAATGTTTGGTGTTTGGTTGGGATTTATGTTTGCATCTAGGTTCAACTGGGAGGTAGTGATCCTAGAGGAGCTTGAGGTTCAGGCTGGAGTTTGTGCCGAGGCAGAGATCAAGTTTCGAGCCAGGTAAGGGATGGCCCCATGTGGACATGGCCTTGCAAGTTGGTAATATGTTTTATAAAATTTTTATGTAGCATTTGCTTGTAGTGGTTGACACTTGCATGATATGGGTTCTAGTGTACATATGGCCATATGGAGGACCAATGTTGTGGGAAGGGGTAGGTTGATGCCTCAAACCTCGGTGGGTTGTGAGGATGAATGGACCTAGCCCCAGTTGCATGCACTTAGCATACATAATCATATTTATATTCATATTTACATACATTGCACTCTTACTGAGTCTTTATAACTCTTGAGATTTTACCTCATGTTGTAGATGTGGGAGTCTAGATACGAGCAGGGATGGCGTCGGAAGAATGAGTTAAGCAATATCGCTACGGGGCAAGTAGCGTAGTTTAAAAAAAATTTGAACCTTACCCCGATCCCAGCGATTGGATCAACGTCGAAATCAAATCATTCACATACAAATAAAATAAATCTAACCTTTAGATTTTCGAGTCGTTCGAGGATTCGAGCCGTCCAAGCGTCTGGCCTCTGACTCGTGATGCGCGGCACGCGTCCGTTGGCAAGGAGAGCGGAATAGGAGTGCTAGCTCTTTCTCCTTTTTGTGGCTTGTGTATGGACGGAAAAGAATGCCCACATTTGAAATCGATGCCAAAAAGAAACGAAAAAGAGTGAACGGCAATTAATTTTCAACTCTTGAAAAACTATACCAAAAAAATTCCTAGTTTGGACAACCCATAAAGGGGTATTTATAGAGTTACATCTTAGGGTTTCTTAAACCCTAATGGATTGGGCTAGCCCATTAATCCTACTTCAACTAGAATCTTAAATGGGCTTATTCTAGTCCAACTAAAAATATAATTAATTGCCCAAATTCATTTATAAAATATTTAGCCCAAATCTAATTCAATCTCAAATATTTATTATTTAATATTTGGTCCAAATCTAATTTAGCCCAAATATAATATTTAATATTTGACCCAAATCTAATTTAGTCCAAATATAATATTTAATTTAATATTTGGCCCAAATCCAATTTAGTTCAAATATTAACTTAAGCCCAAATATATATTATTTCCTATTTTTCACTCTAACAAATAAAAAATTATTAAATTAGAAATTTCTTCCTAATTTAATCAGTTGTCATTCTGTGAAAACCTACGACGGCATAACTTCTTGCCGAAGTGTCCCACTTAACCATACGTCCCCTCTCCTGGTTTAAGCCAAGGACCATGCCTATTACGCATGACTCATTAGGCATCCAAATATGTTGGCAATGTATCGGTACGAACACATAAGACAAGATTGGCCTCTAACAAGGCGTCATGCCTACCTAATTATTCAGAAAGATTCATAATCCGCAAATAACCTTTCACGAGCATGGTTACTGTGTAATTCGATCATCTCGTCAATGTATCCTATGTGATCTCAAGTTGGCGATGTGTTGCTTGATCACGATCACATAAGTTTTCTTCGGTCTTCCGGATATCTTCACTTAATAGAAAGTGAATCGAGAACTCCTTATTGATCTCTTTCACCATGGCCATGGATTTAAAGTGAATATCCACTGAAGGCGCCTTAGATACATCACCCTCTATCAAGGGATAGATGAGTCCCATCTTGGTTATGCACCCATCTCCATAAGCCTCACGATATGCCCAACGATCGCCCATGTGTAACCTTTGTCTAAGCCCATCGAAACGATGTCAAAGCATACCGGTCTTCTTATGAGATGACCGTGACAACCTCAGGTCCAAGGATTAGTTACACCCATCTCATATGAGAATGCCATCAACATATAACCAAAATGGATTCTCATGGTGAGTCATGTCAAGTGACATGTTCTCCAACAGTGGTCACCTATGTACTTGTCTAGGCATCCCCATGCCTATGGGTGTGAGACCCCCATTACTATCACATAGCAAAAACATAGCACATACAAGTCTTACCGCAATTGTCAATGTCTATTCTTAACATTGCTACGACTTGGGACATTTAATGATGTCTAGAAATTGTGATGCATCATCTCACATCTTTATAGATTAATCACAGTATACATCATATGGATTTCTATCTAGTTTCATTCGGTTATTATAATAATAATAAGAAACTAATAGAATGACTTCTTGTGAATTTGAACAACTCATTATTCAAATAATAAACATAATTACAATTGTCAGTATACAACAGGCCCAATCTAATTGGGTCTAGAACACCTACACTAACAGAGCGAAGGGAAGGACGAAGCCTAATCCCGACCTAGGGCTTGTCATGTTGAAACACAGTCCAACCCTTCAGTTGTTGGTTTGTCGTGTGAGTAATCCGGGTGATTATTCATTGGTGGCGCCCGAAAGTGGGAACGGGTCGTTACATTCCTAAGCCCATGCTATTAGTGTTAGTGTCATAATGCTAGACTTAGATGGCATCTGGCATTTATATTTATGGGACTAATGATGTAAGTCTTGGAATATGTAATAAAATATGTTTCATATTTGAGGTCATATCTGCATTCATAGTTCTCCAATCATTATATATGAATGAGTCCTTGGATTTCTTATTGAATGTCGTATTCTTAAGTGTTAAGAATATATGACAATTGACCTTTGTAATAAGGATATCTTAATGGTTATTCCTAGTCCTTAGACTTCTTAGATGAGGACTATGATTAATCGAGTACGGACTAGTACATGGGATACTACCTTTAATTAGTATGAGATGCTAATGATAAAGGATGGTGAGTCGCATGCCATAATCCATGAGATGTATATAGTATACATGTGGGGAGGTGTTAGTGGAACACTTATTGAATATAACGCACGTGATAGCTCACATGGCTTAGAGGATCTATGATCTATCACAGGGTTCGATTGTGTTACTAGTACTTTGACCGAAGGTAACACAGTTGTCTCATGTGTCGTGTCAGAGATTTGTTGTTGCTAAGGATCATCCAGTTATCGGGTGGGAAATACACTATGTGGTCCCTATGTAGTAGCATATGGAGGCAGGTGATTGCTAATGGAATCCATCGACTTCCGACATGAGGTAAACATCCTATGCGATTAGTGGTGGTCTTGATTATAGAAACCCCTGGTTAGGGTACACTTGATTGGAAAGTGTTCCAATGTCGGAAATAGTTCTGATATGTCGTCTTAATCTCATCATACTGATTTTGGCAGTCATCGAGTTAGTGAGTTTGATCAATCTATGACTCTCACTCAATCGGGATGATAACGGATGGAGGGATTATAGTACACGGGAATTGAAAGCCCAAATAGGTTCGATTTTGGAGTAAGACTTCATTACTAATAGAATCGCACTGACATAATGCTAGTTGTCACTTAGGGTCTTTCAGGGTACTTCGAGGAGATGGAGAGATTCTCGTTGTAGACTAAAAGTGTTTGGTCAATGTCAAAGAGTTTGGCGTGTCCTGATTGCTACTTAGTAGTGAACCTAGAAGGTCACACACATATCTAGGTGTGATTGTTGACTAAACGATTAAGGTTGAAACTATCATTAAAAGTTAATGACGTTGTTATTAAGAGTTAACGGATTGGGTTCAATTATTTAATTAATAAGAAGCAATCGTCAAGAGTTGACGGGCATGCCATTAAGTGTTAACGGGGGCCATAATGTCATTATGAGATAATGAAAGTGCTATTAAGAGTTAATAGCAGGCCTAGATGCAATTTATGGAAACTTTGGATAAAGCGGCCAAAATGGTCCACAACCTGACGAACCGGTCGACCGATTTTGAGAGAAACGTTCAACAGCTCCTTTTGAGCGGTGGACTGGTCCTATTGCAAAGGGTCGCGAATGCATGATCTTTTTGTCATATTTTGCAACTGAAAGCTAAGACACGTGGTGAGGGCGGACGAAGAGAGGACAGCGTGCATCCTTCTTATCTCCTCCATACCCCCAGCTCAATTTGCATGTCCTTTGTTCGTTATGAGAGAATTTGGGCTGCTAGGGTTTTGGGTATTTTGATATATAAGCAAAATGGGAGAAGAAATGTGAGTGTTGTTGCATTCTAATTTCTCCCAAAAACCTAGCTCAAATCCTTCTCACCCTAGAGAGCCTAAACCTTCTCTGATTAGCATTCTTCCATTACTCCCATTGCTTTCTCATAGCTATTGTAGCTATTGTTCTTGATGGTGAGACTATCAAGCTTAAGAAGGCCTATTGATTTAGAACCCATTTTTATTCCAACCTTTAATCTCTCTTACTTTTTCTGTCTAGCACAAAGAGAGAGTGTTGGGATTTGACCATTTGCTGGAACGTGGATTGATTAGGCCTCCCGTGTCTTCGGCACTCAATTCGATCTAATCAAAATTTTGTTCAGGAGCTGTTTGGGGCAAGAAGTTGCTTCCACCAAGAATATTTCAGCCTCTACATCAGCCTTCAAGAGTTGAAAGGTATACATACTAAACCCCTTTTGGCATGGTTTAGTTTTGAATAGCATATGGACATCTAAACGAGTCTTACAAAGATGTTTTTTGTTTATGTTTCCGCTGCCATTTTATTAGTTTTCAGAAAAAGTTTTGAAAATCCGGTTAAACCCTTACATTGATACTCCAATAGTTGGCGTTTCTCTTCACATACTTGACCATACTTTGGCAAGATATCGTCGTCCAATCAATGGATTTGGGCTCCATGTGCAGCGGTAGGTCGGCCATGCTGCTAGCAGCAAGTTCCAAAAATTATACTTTTACCCCTTTGATTATTTCTTTTGCATTTTGGCCCTCTTCCTCAAGTTCTTAAACTTTGATATTTTACCACATGAACCCCAAATCTCATGTTCACAATTGACCCAACGAATTTGGAAAAATGACATTTTTAACCCTTTTTCGACTAGAATAAAAAATTACACTTAAGCCCCAAACGCATATTTCGATCCTAAACTCTTTTGTTTCATCCTGAAACCACTTAAGGGTTATTTCTCAATCAAAATATGAACCTCCTCAGGGTTCCGTTGACTTCTTGGAAGTCCTTTACCATCATTCAATTTTTCGGGGCGACACATAGTTATATCGAAAATCGTTTATGATTTGATTTATTTTGACATCATAAATCTCGCCTCGTGATGTTCGTCGATGTCATACCCTTTTCTTTAGACATTTAAGTTTTGAGGCGCTCCCTATCATTGATTTGGCAATTTATTTTACCATGAAGACAAATTTTTGGTATTTTAAACTCATTTAAATTACGTGGAAACCTTATGAAAACTTAGGGTATTAAATCAGCGGTTGAATTGGTCTAGAGACTCTCTGAAGTCTCCAAACAACTCTTGCCCAGAAAACTCTTTGGGGACATCTAGGTATTCGACCATCTTGGAATGCTTCTCGAATTTTTGGGTTTTTTGCTTTAATTTTCATAGGCCACCCCACAACACTTAGCCAATTCTTAAAATTAAATCTAGTTAAGTGATTTTTGTTCAAAATATGTGCAAAAGGGTTCATTGTGTTTTCCATTTTCAAAACTTCAAAAGATAACGAAAATTGTGTTACTGATAGTGTCATAGATGCTAGATTTACATTACATTGAATGTTTGTAAATGACACTGTTGATTGTTCTTGATATTTATATAAGGTCATGTCTTCATTTATATTTCTCCATCTCACTTCTATGAATGAATCCTTAGACTTCCTAATAGACTTCCTACTCTCAAAGTGTTAAGACTATGTGGCTTGAATCTCTAGTCTAGGATTTTTTAAATGCATTCCTAGTACTTAGACTTGTCAGAAAGGGATTATGATTTGCCAATTAGTAAACTAGCACATGGGCTACTATCATTGTTTAACATGGAGATACTACTGGGATGGGGTGGTGAGTCACACGTCACATTGCATGAGATGCATATAGTAGACATATGGGTGGATGTCAAAGAACATCCACTGAAAGGTATACCGATAAAACCCACCAATGGCACCTGAACCCTTTAGGCTATCAACTGGTTGTGATGAAGTTGTCAACTCCCACTGTAATTTCCAAAGAAATCGCTAATCGATTCACCAACTTTTGAGAAGCCGATTCACTAACACTTAATGACATCTAAGACACAACAGACGCACAGTGCCGATACCAGATGCTACATTATATAGTGTTTGACTTTCGATGTTCATTGCCCGCTAGCAAACAAATAGCCCCAAAACTCTTTTGGGATCGGCTGAAACACCTTAACCCATCACAAGAATCTCTCAATATTTTGGTGATGATCTGTAACGCCCTAAGAAGCACCTAGCAATGGTCCAGCATAATGTAGAAAGCAATGAAATCTAACTTCAAGTGAGCCTATTACAGTTGACGACTATCGAGTACTATAATCCTTCTGTCACCTAATGTCCCAACCGAGCGAGAGTCATGAAATGATAAACTCACAAACTGAGTAACTATGTCTCTGATTTTATTAGCGTGACTAGATGACACCTCAGGAAATATGATTGCGCTTAACTCTGTGCAATTAATTAAACAAATAAAGAAAAAAACCAAGCATGCAAGCACAAAGCGTTTATATTCGTCAGTATACAAGTGTGCGTTATAGCATAAATTTATTTACTTGATGAGAGTGCAAGTCAATTCATTGGAGATCATTATTAAAATGGAAATAAAAGCAATGAAAAAATTTTATATGCTGAATAAGTTTATCAGACCAATTCAACGAATTTTAGGAAAAAAAGAAATTGAATCTGGGACTGAAAATAAAATGTTTCGGATGAAGACAATTTCAGTCTCAATCCAAATATTTTCCAAGACTCACAAATGATGGTTGTAACACCCCGTCTCGCCAGGCGTGTCACTATAAGGGTATTCTCGGGATTTCTTTTTTTTTTCCTCTTTAAGTTCAACACGCGCGGTATTTCAAGAACAATCTTCACATGCAGAAACAAAACCCCGCGAACCCCAGTCTTGCCCGTTTAACTATCAAGATCAATAATCTTAAACTAAACGAGTCTTAATACAACGCAGCGGATACACTAATACCAAACACCATAATTCTTACATTGTGATTCCATAGCAAAATATGTAATACAGATCAAATGATAAAATTGCTATTATACAACTGTTCATTTACAACCTGAAATGCATACTAAATCCTCCAAACGTTACAACGACTTAACAAACTAAGCACCATTGGGCCTCAACCGGCCACATCCTTGCCCTCGCAGCAGTTCCTGGCTGGAACATTAAACGTTCCAGGGGCATAGCCCAAGTTAGATGATAAAACATCTAAGTGACGGTATAGAAACAGATTATACAATGCATGAGAGACACACGAGCATGGCATATTCAGACAAGCGGCAACATGCAAAACATGTCTAACTCGAGATATCACCTTGACATACTTAATCCCTCGAATGTCCCACTGTGGCACACGTTCACCTGGTCCAACGTTAATCCCTCGGGTGCACCGTCGTGACACCCGTTCACCTGGTTTAACATTATTCCCTCGAGTGCCCCCAGTGAGACACCCGTTCACCTGGATTAACATTGTCCCAATCTCAAGCAGACCCCATCCCGCCCCATACGGACCCAACGATGCAATTAAACTTGACCCCAAATGATATGAAAATTTACACGCCATGCACCAACATTTTAAAATAAAACAGTTAATGCAATGAAGCAAATATCGACACAATGATCATAAGTAAAAGCCTTGTACAACAATTTATGTCTAGGAGGGTATAATCGCTCACTAGAACTCACCACAAGCACCTAAAACACTTCTAAGACAAGGAAAAGTTGGAATCAAACCACTCACCTCGAATGTATTCAGATCGCCTCGATCCTCGTGCAACGCCTCGGTTTGCGTGCTAAATCCCAAATGCTTGAACTTATACTCAACCTCGAGCCACAGTACTTCCTAAACACCATATTTAATTAAGGAAGCATTAAAATCCATTTTCCTCAATTTTCCATAATTTTCTCTATTTTCTCCCAATTTTCTCCTCGTTAATTCCAAAATAATTATTTCTTCAACTATTTTCCGAAATATTTCAACACAATAATTCCTAGAATAATTAAATAAAAATATTGGAATTAAAATTACCAAAATAGCCCTTCGCACGCGCTCTCACGCGCCCTGCGCGTGGCTGCGCGTGGAGGCTGGCGCGTGCAGCCACGCGCGTCGTCTTCTTCCTCAAGACCCGCCGGCGACGACCCCTCCGATGACCGATCTGAGCACACCCCCTTCAAGCCCTCGACGAGTCGATCCCATTGGCACCATGTTTAGGCCGAAAGCTCGCCGGAAAAGGGCCCAAACGGCCAGTTGCAGGTGGCGGAAGGCGGTCCGCCACCTTCGATCGGCCAAACCCCAAACGGCCTTAAACGAACACCAAAATGCCTCAAACTACTCACAGAATCTTCTCCGTTTCATAAGGATCGAAAGCCCTTTATCCATTCTCATCGATTCATCCTCTAACACGACCGATTTGAGCTCCAAAAAGTCGAAACCCTCGGCCTCTCTTTTATACCCGAAAACCGACCAAAATCTAGCCAATCACCGACCACCCTTGCTCCCCAAGAATCCCACGGCCGTATACAACCTTCCCCAAGCAAGCCTCGGCCGTCCCATCGCCGGAAACGGCCTCCACGTGCGGTGGCAGTGCGGCGGCCGTTTTCTCCCTTGCGTTCACATTGCAATTTTGCTAAATTGCATTTTCACCCCCTGATTTCTTCATTTGACATTTTAGCCCCTACCAATACACCCCTGATCTTCCAAATTTGCCTCTAAGGACCACAAGTCTTGTACTATTTATTTCATTCTTGAAACTTTCAAAAAAATTATCGTTTTGACCTCCCTCGGGTAAATTTAGAAAAACTGCACTTAGGCCCGACTGATTGATTTGACCTTAAATCCATTCAATTTATCCCGAAATCTCTTAAGGGTTGTTCTATATGTAAAATATCAGTCCCTGACATACTCCGTTGACTTTTCGGACGTCTCCTACGTCGATTCGGTTTTCCTCAGCCCGGTCAATAGCTGTACCGAAAACTGTTCCTGATCCAATTTATTTAATCACTAAAAATCATAATTCGAATCACTTGTCGATATTATACCATTTTCCTTGGCTATCTAAGGTCTGGGGTACTCCCTCGAGCCACTTCGGTCTTTTAAGATTGCAATAGTGTGTCCTAAAGCCTTATTCTTTTGATAATTCCACTTGTACCATTTATCAAATATTATTTATGACCTCAAATCATTCCTGGGTATTACATTCTCCCCCCCTTAAGAAATTTCGTCCTCGAAATTTTGGTCCGTGATAATTGAATCACTACTATTGCTAATGACTCTCAATTGAAATGTCCTAAATATCATTTCTAATCCTTAGCAATCATTCATAACTTATGTCCTAACACGATCCATGCTTACCAAGCATCTTAGTTACTTTCCAGAATATCCCGTTGTAGCTCTATACCTGCGGCTACACGAATCCCAAAATAATTTATAAAATCCAATGTCACTTCTAACTGGGTCCTCAAAACCTATTTTATTTGACTAATAATTCTCCCAATCCATTCTATACTGGGCATATGCCATGATCACACAGAAATTGATAACATTGAATTACCTCAGTTGTCATGACTGCACAGAAATTGATAACATTGAATTACCTCGGTTGTCATGATTGCACAGAAATTGATAACATTGAATTAACTTGACGTATCTTTCTCCCAATTATCTCGATCGCGTATTATCTTTAGAGATAATTTCTCAGCCTCTTACGGCTGGTCATGCAAATTATCCATTTAGGTCTCTCAAAAATACAATTTTTCTTACAACAGCCTAACATCCTAACATGTTACTATTTCTTTTCCAAACACTATCCATCAATCAGATCAATTTATCTCAGCTTAGAACTCCCGTGTCGTTTCAATTTATCGACAACCTTCCATAAAAATACACTTCATTTATTTGTGGCTTCTCAACTTAACACCGCTAAGTGTTCCATTTCAATCCAACGGTGCTTCCCATATTTCTCCATATGAGAATAATCTCTCTATTGAGTCAAACAAGATTCCTGTTATCCCCAATTCTAGGAGTAGACCTAATCTCGTCCTTCTTAGGCGATCTAGTTTTCACACAACTCCTTAAGAGAAAACCTTTCTGGTTAGCTTTTGATTCTCACTGGGTCTTCAACAATACCTAGCATAATTATAACAGTTTTAACCTACTGTCTTGTAACCCAAATAAATTTTCGTAGTGGAACTAAAAACTCACTTTTTTTTTTTTTTTTTTTTATATTAACAACTTAATCATATGTTTTCTCAATTCACGGCATGTCTCTCGAGAAGAAAAACACTTTCAATTACCTATCAACTTATAACTTGCCATATCCCTACGTTGATTTTGTCTCTTTCAATCCATCAACTCATGTTCTCAAGGGTACCTAGGTATACTTACCTTTGCTCCAACCTTTTTATATCACCAAGGGCAAGGTTTGAAACAACTATATCGTAGCCAACTGCTAACAATTCCTAGGGTATGTAATATTAAATACACTAAACTAAGAACCAAGTTGATAATTTTTCCCAAAGTGATATTTAGAGAACAATCGTCCCACATTTTTCTAAGCAACTTCACAACACATGTTTATACCAAGGATTACTTCATTCCTAGTTAGGAGCTACCTTGACCTAGGAGCATTATTACTATTTCACCACAACTCCTGAATTTCCCGAGTGTATTCATCACTTCTTAGTAACCTTACTTTACGAATTTCTGTCATGAACGTAATTATCCTAGAAGAATCCTTTACAAATCTTGTTAACAGCTTGCCAATCATTGTTTTGTCACTCGAGATTACTTTTCCTTTTGATTATCGACTACCATAATCCACATAGCAATTAACCTACTTAGGTCATCTTCCAATCCTTTAACCTTTCCATAATGATTTAGGGATCCTACCACGATGCTCTAGTCCCTTGGAACTTGGACTCTAAACCATACGTAACATTCTCAGTGTTGCCCCAAACTTTGGCACCTGACTGTCTCCTCAGTTCACTGTGTTGCTCCGATTTGTAGGTATCACACCCCAAACCGCGAGCCAACCACCAGTCCTCTGCCTTGGTCCTTAGGCTCAGATCCATTGTTACAAACCAACACCAATGGTGTTATTGTTATGCTTAGAATTCCTCATTCTATCTCTGAGAGCTACAGTGGTTCTATTGGTACTAATCCAACTCCCTGATCTTTTGGCTTCCTAATGTTCTTTTCCAGAGTAACACTCAATCGTATCGAGCACCCTTATCCTAACCATTCCTAAGACTTCGGATTTCTTTCCCACAATTTAATCTCTTTTACTTTCCAAATTTGTTACGCATGTGACGGAACCTCGCGCTTCTGTTACTGCTCTTGCAGACGTTCATAATTCAACATCAGTTGTATCTTCAGTTTATCATTCCATATTCTCGTCACGGCCGTATGCTTAATCTATTACAAGATTTTATTCCTCAACTGACTTTCAACCAACACTCACTATACAGGTCATTAGGTCAATCATTCCTATTGCTTTGAATCTATTAGGACCAACTTCAATTTTGCTAAGACCTAATCAAATCCCAAGATATCTTTACGAGCTTAATCAAGCTTTAGCAAGCCTATCTCATTGCTCGGTGCCTTAAAACTCAAACCAAGACTTTTGTGACTACCCCTCAGTCCTTAATAATTATCATTATGCTAACTATCTTCTTTTGAGTTTTGAATCTTCTTAAATCGGTTAGGGTCATTTCAAGCTTAAAATAACTTTGTCTCCATAAGTTGAAATATCTTTTTATCTCCAAGTGTATACAATACGCGTAAATCTTCCTTAGAAACATCATAGTTAAACTCATAATTCTCTTATCCCAAAAAAAATTTTTTTTTTTTAATCTCCAAGATTCATCACGAATCTCTAATCTATCGTTGATCCGTACAATCTCAAGATCATCAAGTAAGGTTTCCTTTTGCAAATTCTCTATAAACCAAAAGATTCTTTCAAATTTCCAAGGGAAAATTCTAATACCTAAAACATGCGAACTTCACGTTTCGTAACCTAGTAGTTTTCGGTCGCATCTCGACCTTAACTACAGCTGATTTATGGTCGTTTCCTCTTTGACTAGTAGTGTCCATATGTAAGGGAAATAAGTTTAGATCATACTCCAAAATTTTACTCGAAAGAGAAATTCTCATTGCCACCCAAAATCTGTTACCTAAATCTCCAGTTGTCACCAAGAAAACTTCCAAAACTTCGAAACAGGAATTTGATCCTCAGTCAATTCTGATTCGTTTTCCTTGTCAGATCCTAAACTAATATCCTTGATATAAAAACTTTCACAAGACTCAAATTTACACCTTAACTTTCTTTGCCCTTGAATAACATATGAAACCATACACATACGACTTGTTCTTATGAGTCGTTTTCTTAAGGTAATATTTCCTTATTGTCATCAATTCCAGTTTCTCTATCTCTATATCCCCATCAGTAATTTCGGATTCCTAAAACCCTCAAATTCTATTTTTCAAAGCTTTTATCGAATCACATTGGGTTTCTTATCGGGTCGTTCCTTAGGATCCTCAATCTATACCAAGTCATTCTTTTCCTTGAATCCTTATACCATTCGATCAAACCTGACTTACAATTAGGATATGCCATATTAAGCTAATCGTCCACAACTTGTTTCTTCTTAATAACCACCAGTTATCCCAACATTTAGTGAGATTGATTTTAACTAATGATCTTCAATCCACGGTTTTCGATTCTTACGAATCCTCAGTTATGGTTTGTCGAACCAACCTTACATTCGACCCATATTGTTTGATGCTAACTCCCAATCCAACGTTTCATCACTCAGCAAAAATCTAGTATTCTTCAATAATGTCAAAGACTTCAACCGTCAAACCCCCAAATCTCTAAGCAGGGGTTTTATCTTTATGACCTATCGGCTCCCCTCCTCTAAGTCTCCGTTCGGGATTTTTACTAGTTAGCCCTAACTGAATCCGTTCTTCTTAAGTCCTCAATTTTGATATCTAACTTAACCTTAAGATCTTCAAGTCGTTTTTCTTTCCCACGCCCTTGACAGGTTCTCCTAATAATCTCCATCGTTTCGATTATCTTTGTCAAGGCATGACACCACCATTATTTACCATGTCCCAAACGGGAGGGTACTAAGACAATTCACTAAGATTCTTCCGAAAGAGATTTTATACTATACTTCAAGTTGTACCGGAATTACCAAAGTATTTATTCCTCAAAGGTTTTGGATCATATAACTCTTTTATTTCGACGACCCTCTTCACTAGCTTCCTAATTTCCAAAAGATGTGAATAGAACTTGTTCGTCTCCCCTTGACGCCGAAAGTATATTCAAATTGAAAACCTCAAATTTCACATTTCTAGAGTCTCCATACCATTTCGACTATGTTCCGAATGTCTCCTAAAATCCATAATCCCGTTCTAAGTTCTCATTCAATAGTTCTAATCATGCTAAATTCAACAACCTAACCAAATCATCCTAGGGTTTTAACCTAGGGCTCTGATACCAATTGTAACACCCCGTCTCGCCAGGCGTGTCACTATAAGGGTATTCTCGGGATTTCTTTTTTTTTTCCTCTTTAAGTTCAACACGCGCGGTATTTCAAGAACAATCTTCACATGCAGAAACAAAACCCCGCGAACCCCAGTCTTGCCCGTTTAACTATCAAGATCAATAATCTTAAACTAAACGAGTCTTAATACAACGCAGCGGATACACTAATACCAAACACCATAATTCTTACATTGTGATTCCATAGCAAAATATGTAATACAGATCAAATGATAAAATTGCTATTATACAACTGTTCATTTACAACCTGAAATGCATACTAAATCCTCCAAACGTTACAACGACTTAACAAACTAAGCACCATTGGGCCTCAACCGGCCACATCCTTGCCCTCGCAGCAGTTCCTGGCTGGAACATTAAACGTTCCAGGGGCATAGCCCAAGTTAGATGATAAAACATCTAAGTGACGGTATAGAAACAGATTATACAATGCATGAGAGACACACGAGCATGGCATATTCAGACAAGCGGCAACATGCAAAACATGTCTAACTCGAGATATCACCTTGACATACTTAATCCCTCGAATGTCCCACTGTGGCACACGTTCACCTGGTCCAACGTTAATCCCTCGGGTGCACCGTCGTGACACCCGTTCACCTGGTTTAACATTATTCCCTCGAGTGCCCCCAGTGAGACACCCGTTCACCTGGATTAACATTGTCCCAATCTCAAGCAGACCCCATCCCGCCCCATACGGACCCAACGATGCAATTAAACTTGACCCCAAATGATATGAAAATTTACACGCCATGCACCAACATTTTAAAATAAAACAGTTAATGCAATGAAGCAAATATCGACACAATGATCATAAGTAAAAGCCTTGTACAACAATTTATGTCTAGGAGGGTATAATCGCTCACTAGAACTCACCACAAGCACCTAAAACACTTCTAAGACAAGGAAAAGTTGGAATCAAACCACTCACCTCGAATGTATTCAGATCGCCTCGATCCTCGTGCAACGCCTCGGTTTGCGTGCTAAATCCCAAATGCTTGAACTTATACTCAACCTCGAGCCACAGTACTTCCTAAACACCATATTTAATTAAGGAAGCATTAAAATCCATTTTCCTCAATTTTCCATAATTTTCTCTATTTTCTCCCAATTTTCTCCTCGTTAATTCCAAAATAATTATTTCTTCAACTATTTTCCGAAATATTTCAACACAATAATTCCTAGAATAATTAAATAAAAATATTGGAATTAAAATTACCAAAATAGCCCTTCGCACGCGCTCTCACGCGCCCTGCGCGTGGCTGCGCGTGGAGGCTGGCGCGTGCAGCCACGCGCGTCGTCTTCTTCCTCAAGACCCGCCGGCGACGACCCCTCCGATGACCGATCTGAGCACACCCCCTTCAAGCCCTCGACGAGTCGATCCCATTGGCACCATGTTTAGGCCGAAAGCTCGCCGGAAAAGGGCCCAAACGGCCAGTTGCAGGTGGCGGAAGGCGGTCCGCCACCTTCGATCGGCCAAACCCCAAACGGCCTTAAACGAACACCAAAATGCCTCAAACTACTCACAGAATCTTCTCCGTTTCATAAGGATCGAAAGCCCTTTATCCATTCTCATCGATTCATCCTCTAACACGACCGATTTGAGCTCCAAAAAGTCGAAACCCTCGGCCTCTCTTTTATACCCGAAAACCGACCAAAATCTAGCCAATCACCGACCACCCTTGCTCCCCAAGAATCCCACGGCCGTATACAACCTTCCCCAAGCAAGCCTCGGCCGTCCCATCGCCGGAAACGGCCTCCACGTGCGGTGGCAGTGCGGCGGCCGTTTTCTCCCTTGCGTTCACATTGCAATTTTGCTAAATTGCATTTTCACCCCCTGATTTCTTCATTTGACATTTTAGCCCCTACCAATACACCCCTGATCTTCCAAATTTGCCTCTAAGGACCACAAGTCTTGTACTATTTATTTCATTCTTGAAACTTTCAAAAAAATTATCGTTTTGACCTCCCTCGGGTAAATTTAGAAAAACTGCACTTAGGCCCGACTGATTGATTTGACCTTAAATCCATTCAATTTATCCCGAAATCTCTTAAGGGTTGTTCTATATGTAAAATATCAGTCCCTGACATACTCCGTTGACTTTTCGGACGTCTCCTACGTCGATTCGGTTTTCCTCAGCCCGGTCAATAGCTGTACCGAAAACTGTTCCTGATCCAATTTATTTAATCACTAAAAATCATAATTCGAATCACTTGTCGATATTATACCATTTTCCTTGGCTATCTAAGGTCTGGGGTACTCCCTCGAGCCACTTCGGTCTTTTAAGATTGCAATAGTGTGTCCTAAAGCCTTATTCTTTTGATAATTCCACTTGTACCATTTATCAAATATTATTTATGACCTCAAATCATTCCTGGGTATTACAATGGTATCATCGGGTTAAATTAATTTTAAAATCTTTACTATTGATTACATTTCAAGATGATGATGGTTCTAATTTTAATAACCGACATACATGGTATGCGACTCTAACTTAAGCAACCACCATAAACCAAAATGTATATAGTACACTTAATCTTAGGGATGATGATATTTTCAAGTTGGACAACCCACATACATGGCATAAGAGTTTCGGATTAGACATATATCTCAATCTAAAATAAAGTGTTTGATAAAAATCTAAAAATTAATTTTAACACCTCAACTTACAATGAAGTTCAGTTAACTCAAAGAAATTTTAGCTTTGTACACCGTCCTTACCTTGGCCCGAAAATTATTAGCCATACATCTTCATTTAAAAATTAACTCATAGGAATTTAAATGACAGAAATGTAAATTATTGAATTTAAATAACAGAATTTAAAATGATATAAATTAAAATTATGGAAATTAAAAGATAGAATTTAAATGGTAGAAATTAATTATGGAAAATTAAAATGGTAAAATCTGAACAGAAATTAATAACAGCATTAATGAATAATAAAAAAAAATAGAATGTAAAGCATTAATATAACTCTAATACAGAAATTAATAACAGTATGTAAATGATAACAGAAAATAAAAGCAGAAACAGTAACCTTAATACAACCATTAACAACAGAAAAAAAAAAGTAAAACAGTGTTCTGAAAAGTTAAAAACTAATCTCTACTGATGCGTAAACTAAAAGACCTCTTTGCTGTGCGCTCACTGAAGCTTCCGTGTTGCTCTGCCTTCTCTCAGCTGAGAATCCGTTTATTTCCCCCTTATTCTGGTAATCAGAAATGGCGAATGGGGGACTGTTCTCCAGTGCACTGCCCTCGCATATATATTATCATGCCCATTTTCCCAAATTGCACCCCCCCCCCCCCCCCCCCCCCCCCCCCCCCCCCCCCCCCTTGTAATTGAATGAATTTACGGCCAAGGGACCGCGCTTGGAGGCTGTCGCGTTCACTGTTTCCGTGCTGCTGGGCTGCTTCAAATTGGATATGGGGCTGGGCTTCAATTGCAATCTTAATTTGGGCTTGCACATGGGGCATGCGCTGGGAGCTTCTTCAACTGGCTGGGCCAGATTTAAGCCTTCAAATTCTGGGCCTCAAGCATGCAAAGATGCAAGTAGAGATGGCAAAATGGACCCGACCTGGGACCGGGCTAGGGCCAGCATTTTGCTGGCCCATTTAAGGCCGGGCCAATTTGGCCCTGCCCGCTTGGCCCGGCGGGCCAAATGGTGGCAGGCCGGGCTGGCCCGCTAATCGGCCACAAACCCCCCCCCCCCCTCAGCCTCGCCTCTCGCCCACGCCCTCACCCTCTACCTCGCCCTCTGTGGCCCTCGCCCTCACCCTCGTCTCGCCCTCGCCCTCGTCCTCGTCTCGCCGTCGCCCGCGCCCCTCGCTCTCGCCCTCGCTCGCCGTCGCCCTCTCCCGCGCCCCTCACTCTCGCCCTCTCCCTTGCCCTCGCCCGCCGCCCTCGCTCACCCTCTGTCACCCGCGCCCCTCGCCCTCTCTCGCTCACGTCGCCTGCCTCTGTTGCCTAGCTATAGCCTAAAGGTAAGTTAAGTTTTGTGTTAATTATTTGCCTAGTTAAAGCCTAAAGTTTTGTGTTAATTATTTGCCTAGCTAAAGCCTAAAGCCTAAAGAAGGAAGTAGGTAAACAGAAGTGGGCCATGTAGTCAAAGTAGGCTAAATGGCCAAAAATGGTATCAAACAAAAAAAAAAAAAATTGGGCGGGCCCGTGTAGGGCCGGGCTAGGGCCAGCAATCTGCTGGCCCGGCCCGCTTGGCCCGCAGGCCACTTGGTAGCGAGCAGGGCCGGGGCGGCCCTGCCCGTTTGCCATCTCTAGATGCAAGTAAGTGTGTCATAATGTATGTTATATATATATATATATATGTACTACGCATGCTGCATCCCAATTCATTTGAGTATATGTTATATTATATATTATATATGTTTATATGATATGCACGACTTAAATGTATATGTATTATTATATATTATTACTAGGGATAACCCGTGCCTAAAGGCACGGTGCAACTAAAAAAAATCGAATATTAAATTTGAACGCGAAATAATCAAACACTAAACTTGGACACGTACTAAACTGAAAGTCTAAACTCACTTATATCACGTATCTGAAGACAATGTGTATAGTTCTTAAACACGAAATTATAAAAAAATGAATATAAATATGCTTAAAGACATGGTGTAAATAATATTAAAATTAAAATGCATTATGTAAAGGCACGGAATAGATGTATCTTTAGAATAGAGGCACGTGTATTTAAATAAAAGACACGGTGTAAATAATATTAACAATAGGGGGAGGCGGCCATCAGCGGTCAGCAGGCGGAAGGGAGGCGTTGGCGGCCGCCCATGACGACCGCTAGGTTCGAGGAACGTTGATGGCTGAGGGGGGGTTGTTGGCGGCTATCAACGCCCGGCTGGGGGGGGCATTAGTGACCGCCCATGGCGGACGCTGGGTTCGGGGAACCCAGGTTCCCTGACTTTCAGGGTTCGAGGAACCGAGGTTCCCTGAATCCCGAGTTCCTCAAACCTCGGGAGTCAGGAAACCCAAGTTCCCTGAATTTTGGGGTTCAGAGAACCTGGATTCCCCTCTCTCCCTCCCTCCCTAGCGGCCATGGCGCTCGCCACCCTCTCCCCCGCCCGCTGTCGTTGATAGCTGCCCCCCCGGGCATCGTTGATGGCCACTTCCCCCCTTCATAGTCGCGAACGCGCACACACACACACGCAGACACGAGTATACGCTAGTGTATACAATGTTCAAGTGACTTTTATGCTTACCTCATGAATGTAAATAGTATTAAGGTCACGCTTATCACGAATAACAACATTAACTATCACTGATGTCATGTACTCTCAATTTAGTTACACAATAATGTGAAATTAGCATTTAGATTGAAGTTTTGCAATTTGATTTACTATTGATATTGGGTTAAGTGGGCTTCCGGGCAAATTGTGCTTGAAGTTTTTAAGGTATGATGATGATAATAATAATAATTATTTTATTTTTAGTATAATTTTAAATTTGAAATCAAAAAATAGAGAAATCATCCTACATAAATTATGAGGATTATTTTTGTATTTTTTTTTTTATAAAGAGATTGTTTTTAATTATTTAGAATTAAGAGTATTATAATATAAATTTAATTAAAACTAAAGCTATATTACATGAAATAAAGGTGAAAAACAAAATTTAGAATTAAGTGCATCAGCATGTATATCAATGTCATACTCATTCTCCTTACATATAAATTTGAACTATGGTGTATTTAAAAGTATGATCTCTCAAATTTGATTAATAATTTATGTGCTACATTTAATTAATAGTTTTCAAGAACTACAGAAATATATACTAATTAATTTTAATTTATAATATATTGTGAATAAAATTGAATCAGGGACTACAAAAATATATATTATTTGAACTATCAATATATACCAAATTGAACCAATCAATCCCTGAAATAATTCATACATAATCAAATTGAATCATATATTACATGCACAGTGAGTAATACACACACACACAGTGAGCATCAAGCGAAGAAATGTACACAGTGAGTAATACATACACGCATCAAGCGAAGAAATGTACACAATAAGTAATACACACACACTGAGCTTCAGGCATACACACATAGTAATATATACATACACACAGTGAGCCACACACACAGTTAACTTCAGGCATATACACACAGTGAGACAAATCAATACATACATAAAATCTATATACATAAAATATATACACACAGTAAAATATATACACACAGTGAAGCTACACACACATTGAGCTTCCAGCGGTCCTTTCCGTCAGGCTCGGTCTTCTTCCTGTAACTCACCCGTCGGTCGCCATCGAGCGCCACCGACGGCCGTGATTTCTCGCTGCCGTTCTTCTCTTGCTTGCTGCCGCTTCACCTTCGCCATCGCCGACGGCCTACTCGGCTTCCTCCTCTGCTTCCTCCTCCTTCGTCGACTGAATGTCTTCGTCATCCATCGCTACAAATAAGCTTCACAGCAAACCCAGATCTCAAGTTGGGAGAGGCAGTATGGCCGATGGGGGACGACGGCGATTGAGCGGCTGCCAGTTGGGCGCGACAGGGGGGGCGGCGACGATGGCGTGGGTGGGTGACTGTGAGAGAAAGAAAGAGAGAGAGGGAGAGAGAGAGAGGCAGTGTGTGCGTGTGTTAGCAGGTTAGGCAGAGTGTGTGCGTGAGGTGAGGGAGGATGGGATGGTTTTGGGGGGGAAAAAGAATTGATCTGAGCCATTAATCTCAACCATTTATTGATCTCAACCATCCAAAAATGTCCCCCTCACATTTGTCTCTCAATTTCAAAAACCTTCTTGCTTTATTATATAGATTATTATTATTATTTTAAATCTTTAAAAAAGCCCTAATATTAATTTAATTTTCATTTCTCATATAAACTTACATATAATCACAAAATATTCAACTAAACCTAATTTTAAGATTAAAATAGGAGTATAATTATAACAAAATTTACAAAATTAACCGCTAATCAAAACACTTTCCTAATTAATCATACTTGTAACACCCCGCTTTTTCCGAGCATGTCACTATACTGGGATTCAACATAAAAATATACATTCTCTTTTCATGATACATTTCTTAATACCTCAAGTATCGTATTTCAAATAAAATCCCCAACATATCATTATAAATACGGAAGCAATAATCGTAATATGAAGGATATCATAATTTTATACTAACATTAAATGAACAACACTCTTCTCAATAGCTAACAGATTACCATACCCATAAAATAAAACAATATGTAAGTCCACTTTAGACTTAAGGAACCTTATTTGCTGAAACCAAACTACGCTTCAACCATTCATTTCTCTTTCCTGCAGCTCGATTCACCTTGAACATGGAATATTCTAGTGTCTTGCCTGGGACGTTGAATATCCCGAGGACAGAGTCCAATTAAAAGATAAACCTTCTAGTAAGGATTTCAAAACAAATCCATGAATGAATGATGCATAGACATGAATAAACATATGCACTAATGTAACTTCTCTAACAATCTAACCTAGCATAGAACCCTAAACAGTCATCCCAAGACCCTTATATGTTATTCTGATAAACACCCTTGAGGAATTACAACTACACTATCAAGGCAACATCCTATCCTGACACAAGTATCGATATGCCATGTGAAAAATCACGACTATCGATGCAATCAAACATGTACAGATATGACAAAATATTCATAAATTACATATGATTTAGCAACCTTTGTGAATATCATGCATAATATAGGCAAACATAATACGTATAAGTTTTGGGAAAAAAATCACTCACCTTAACTTAGCCTTTCAGCCTTCCTCGGTATGCTAGCCTTGACCTTGAAATGCGTGCCCGAATAATTTTCTATCCTTGGGCATGCTCCTCTAGCCCCAAATTAATTTTTTAAAATTTTTTAGTAACTTTTCCCAATTTTTTCATATTTTTCCTTCATTTTTATTTTCTTTCTTTTCTTTTATTCTTTCATTTTTCTTTTCTTTTCTTTTCTTTTGTTTTCTTTTTCTTTTTCTTTCTCCTTCTTCTTCCTTACACCCGATTTGCACGCATAACCATCAACCACCCCCTGCACGCACCAATCGCCTGCCACCTCTGTCACCATCGTTCTTCGCAACTGCACAACTGTCCTCATCGGTCGCTGCCATGGCCATCGCCGGCCTCCTTCGCAAACGGCCTCAGCTCCGTTGTCGCCCCTACTCGTCGTCCAGCTACTACAACAGCAACTTTGCTGTGACTACACTGGCCGTCGGCCACCTCTAGCTTGCTGCTTCACGTTCAAAGCCGCTACTCGCTGGCCACCTGCGCGCCACTGCTGCCTCTGCCTATTGCTACCATGGTTGCCCCTACTTGTTACCATTTTCACTTCCATTCCTCACACTCTCTCTCTCTCTTCTTGATTTCTCCATCTATTTATAGCCATCCCACCGTCTCTCCACTGACTTCACTACCTTGGCCATCACTCTTGCAACAAACTTAGTAACGAAGCATCATAGAAGCTGGCCACCACGCACACATATATATATAATATATCTATATATATATTATAAAATACACCATGGTATAAGAAAAATTACACATTAAACCCAAAATTTCATCTTTATTTCGTTAACATATTTCTCTAATTGCAAATATACCCTCAACCATTGAATTAATACTCATCAAGATATTTAAAATTTAAAATTGATAACTTTAAAGTTACTCAATAAGGACGATTTCATTTTTGCGCCTTTACAAAATCTTTGTTTCATCATAAAATTATTTCAAGGTTGATCCTTACATAAAACCAAAGCCCCCTCAGGGTTCCGTTGACTTCCTAGAAGACCCTTATGATCATTCAATTTTCTAGGCTGAATTTTAGCTGTATCGAAAACTATCCCTGTTCTGATTGCTTTCAGTGTCATAAATCTCGTCTTGAGATGTTCGTCAATCCCATATCCTATTCCTTAAATATCTCGGTTCCAAGGCATTCCTTGTAGTTGATTCGGTCACTCACAACTCTGAAAAATTATACTTAAGCCTCAAAACTTCTGAAAATTCTGCTTACAGCCCAAGATAATTTCACTTGAGTCCTTTAGAAATTCTCGGTTATTACAATACTACTTTGGCTAGGGACTTCTAGACACACAAATATTAAACCACATAGAAAATTTATCTCCTTAGTGATGATGAGGGTGGTAGATCCTATAGTTGATTATCTGTCTCCATGTACCAACTGTCGTGCCACAGAATTCTCGAACGTCCAGTATTAATTCAATGGTTGAGGGTGTATTTGTAATTAGAGAAATACGTGAACGAAATAAAATTGATAACTTTAAAGTTACTCGATAAGGACGATTTCATTTTTGCGCCTTTAGAAAATCTTTGTTTCATCATAAAACCATTTCAAGGTTGATCCTTACATAAAACCAAATCCCCCTTAGGATTTTGTTGACTTCCCAGAAGACCCTTATGATCATTCAATTTTCTAGACTGAATTTTAGCTGTATCGAAAACTGTCCCTATTCTGATTGCTTTCAGCATCATAAATCTCATCTCGAGATGTTCGTCAATCCCATATCCTATTCCTTAAATATCTCGGTTCCAAGGCATTCCTTGCAGTTGATTCGGTCACTCATAACTTTGAAAAATTATATTTAAGCCTCAAAACTTCTGAAAATTCTACTTACAGCCCAAGATAATTTCACTTGAGTCCTTTAGAAATTCTCGATTATTACAATACTACTTTGGCTAGGGACTTCTAGACACACAAATAGTAAACCACATAGAAAATTTATCTCATTAGTGATGATGAGGGTGGCAGATCTTATAGTTGATTATCTGTCTCCATGTACTAACTGTCGTGCCACAGAATTCTCGAACATCCACCTAGGGGTATATTGGTCAATAAGCCCAAGGCAGGCAAATCCCAAAAGTGGTCTTAAGCCAGGACACGTTTCCCAAGAAGATGTTAGTAATAGTGCCCTAATGCTAGATTTAGATGGCATCTAACATTTATAATTATGGGACTAATGATGTAATTTTTGCAATATATATAAGAAAATGTATTTTCATCTTCATTCATAACTCTCCAATCATTATATATGAATGAGTCCTTAGATTTCCTATTAAATGTCTTATTCTTAAGTGTTAAGAATATGTGACAGTTGACCTTTGTAATAAGGATATTTTAATGATAATTCTCAATCCTTAGACTTCTCAGAATGGGACTATGATTAGTCGAGTACGGACTGGTACATGAGATACTACATTTGATTAGTATGGGATGCTAATGATAAAGGATGGTGAGTCGCATGCTATAATTCATGAGATGGATATAGTTTACATGTGGATAGGTGTTAATAGAACACTTACTGAATGTGATGCACGTGATAGATTACATGGCTGAAAGGATCTATGATCTATCACAGGCTTCAGTTGTGTTATTAGTCCTTTGACCGGAAGCAACACAGTTGTCTCATGTGTCAGTGTCAGGGATTTGTCATTACTAAGAGCCATGTGGTTATCAGGTGGGAGATGCATTGTGTGTTCCTTGTGTAGTGGCATGTGGAGGCAGGTGATTGCTAATGGAATCTATCGACCTCCGATGTGAGGTGAACATCCCATGCGATCAGTGGTAGTCTTGATTGTAAAAATCCATGTCTAGGGTACACTTGATTGGAAAGTGTTCCAATGTCAAAAAGAGTTCCGATGTGTCATCTCAATCTCACCACACTGATTTTGGCATAGTCATTGAGCTAGTGAGTTTGATTGGTCCATAACTCTCACTCAATCAGGATGATAACTATTGGAGGGATTATAGTATACAAGAATCGAAAGGCCAAAGAGGTTCTATTTTGAAGTAAGACTTCACTATTGGTAGGATCGCCTTAATATAATGTTAGTTGTCACTCAGGGTCTTCATTACTAGTCTTTCAGGATGTTGTATTTCATATATGCTAGGATTTTTTTTTTATATATACAAATCATGCTAAAATCCTCAACATATCATATAAGCATAACACTCCCAAGATAGAACTAAGGAAATGAAATACTTAAACATAAGCGGAAGCAAGATCAGAACCTTAAAGAGCCTTGAAAGCATAATATACATAAGTTCATACATATTGTTCGCCTAACATAATATTACAATAACAGTTTAAAAACCATACGATGACAGGTACAAACTAAAACACAAAGTCATCTAATACAGGGTCCTGGCCCTAGCATAAGGCCCACAAAACTTCCATCAACTCATGCCTCAATCACCCCTTTGCCTTTTCGGCCACTAATCTCACCTAGAACGTGGAATATTCCAGGGACAGATATCCAACATTAAAAGATGAATCTTCTAAGAGAATGTTAAAATAATCATGAATGAGTGATGCATGGACATGAACAAACATATGCCCTAGTGTAACTTCCCTAGCCCACCGGTCTGGCACAAAACCCTAGGCAGAATCCCAACATACTTTTAGGGTAATCCTAATGTTATTCCATCAATTGCCCTTAGGGAATTACGATTACACTATCAGGGTGATATCTCATCCTAACACAAGTATCGATATGCCAATAATATCATGCCAAAGAAATATCACGAATAACGAAGCAACGATACATGCATAGGTATGACAAAATGCTCATATAACTTAGCCATTTTCGTGACTATCATGCTCAACATAGGCAATTCATATCATATATAAACTTTTTGGGAAAACCACTCACCTTCAACTTAAGATTCAAAATACCTCAAAAAGTGTGCACTACCTTGATTTGTGTGCTAAGCCTCGAAAGTCGCACAATCACACAGTTTTGAGCCACAAAGCACCCTATTCATCATATTTATTCAAATAAAAGTTAAACCCTATTTTTCATCAATTCATTTCTATTTTTCTCCAATTTTTCTTCACTAATATTCTAAAATAAAAACCTACTTAAACATTTTCCCAAATATTTTTTTGCAATAATTCCTAAAATAAAATTAGAAAAATATTAAAAAAAATTGAAATTACCTGATAGGCCACGTGCCCTCACGGGCCTGAGCGAGTGGTTACGCATGAAGACTAATACGTGTAAACCACGAGCCGGTTATCTTCTCCAGTGCCGGCACACCAAAAAATCTAGCTGATGCCCTGGCTTGATCTACTCCCTCAGTCAATCCTAATGGTGTATCTCTTAGCTTGAAAACACCATTGAAAGGCCTTCAACCAGCTGATTACAGGTTCGGCCAAGTCGCCTACCTAGGTTTCCAGCGAGGCTTTGATTCTCTCTCCACACCACACGAAAGCTCTCCAAAACTTTCAGAAATGCTCTACCACCCTCAAAGATTAAAATCCCCTTATCCTTGTTGCTCAATTTTCCCTCTAACGTGCTCAATTTCAAGCTTCAAACTTGAAAATTTTTGACCACTTCAACTTCATTTTATACTCAAAATCGACCCTCTAAACGTCGAATCTTGCTTCATTCAAGGCCACTAACGCACCTACTTTCCCTAGGTCAGTCCAAATCCTCGAAGAAAACCCCTAAAAATTGATTTCATTGGCCCAAAATTTCTGACCACTTTCAGTTGAAAATTGGACATTTCCATCGATGTCAAGGCCGATTGTGGGCCTAGGCCTATCCCTAAGGTCCTTCAGCCCACTTCCTCAAATCTCTCGTGGTGGAAAGTGGTGATGGGATGCCTTGTCGGAAGCTTGGTCAGCCATGGCTGCCCAAGCTTTGCAAAATTTCACTTTGCCCCCTCTCAACTTTAGAAATTTCATTTCAACCGTTTTCGCGAAGCCCCTAGTCTTTTCATCACTTTCATTAAAACCCTCACATTCTAAACTTCTCATTCCACCCCTGAAGTTTTAGAAATAATGTCATTTCGACCTCCTTTGGAAATTTTCAAAAATTA
Source organism: Diospyros lotus (assembly GCF_014633365.1). Lineage (NCBI taxonomy): Eukaryota > Viridiplantae > Streptophyta > Magnoliopsida > Ericales > Ebenaceae > Diospyros > Diospyros lotus. The sequence continues at coordinate 6,760,844 of NC_068352.1, read as the reverse complement.
CACTTTAGCTCAAAAAAATGCCTTGATTGCGAAACCTCCTTATTTTATCCTGAAACCACTTAAAAGTTGTTTATCAAATCAATTTTGACTCTTTTAAGGGTTTCGTTAACTTTTTGGAAGCCCCTTACGATAATTCAATTTTTTGGCCTAATCTGAAGCTCTATCAAAAACTGTCTCTTATTCGATTTCTTTCAATGTCATAAATCATATCTCGAGATTTTTGTTAGGGACATAGCTATTTCCTCAGGTATCTAAGCTCTTGGGCATTCCCTCTGGCTGATTTGATCATTTTCTCGAGTTATTCTAATACTGATTCCTTTGAAACTTCATATTTCTTTCCATATACTTATTTTAAAAGTAACCCAAAAGTTTTGGGTATTACAGAGTACATAAAGGAGATGGAGAGATCCTCGTTGTAGACCAAAATGTTTGGTCAACATCAAAGAATTGACATTTCTTGATTACTACTTAGTAGTAAACCTAAAAGGTCAAACGCATATCCAAATGTGATGGTTGACTAAGGAATTAATGTTGAAATTGTCATTAAGAGTTAATGATGTTACCGTTAAGAGTTAACGAATCGGGTTCAATGATAAAATTAATAAGGAGCAATCGTCAAGAGTTGATGGGCATGCCGTTAAGAGTTAACTGGGGCCTTATTGTCACTATGAGATAATGAAAGTGTTATTAAGAGTTAATAACAGGCCTAGATGTTATTTTTGGAAATTGGGGAAAAACTGTCAACAGCTTTTGTCAATCACGCTAGTAGATTGCAAGATCGTTTTATCGTCTTTTGTAATTAAAAGTTTAATGCGTGGTAAAGGAAAACGAAGGGAGGACAGCATGCGTCCCTCCGATCTCCTCCTTGTCCCCAACCGGATTTCCGTGTCCTTTGTCTCTAGTGAGGATGATTTGGGCAATTAAGGTTTTGGGTGTTTGATATATAAGCAAAAAAGAAAGAGATTGAAGGGATTGCAACTGTTGCATTGAACCTTCTCGTTTTTGGCTCGTTTTCTCTTTTGCATTATAAAGCAAAACACTCACCCCATGCTCATATCTTTCTTAGCTCCTTACTCTTCCATTGCTATAATAGCAACCCAAGCAAAACAGTGAGATTGTTTTCGTGCTTGGGTCTATCATTTTTAGCCCATTTCATTTCCAACCCTAATCTCTCTTCCTCTCTCTATCTAGCACAAAGAAAGGGTGTTGGGATTCACCATCTTACTAAAGCATGGACCCAATAGGGCCCACGTATTTTTGGGGGACAGTTTGGTCTAATCGAAGAAGGTTCAAAAGCTATCTTTGGAGCAAGGACTTGCTGCAACTGGTAGGATTTCCATCTCTTGATCAACCTTCAACAATTGAAAGGCAAAATAACTAAACCCCCTATGGCATGGTTTGGTTTTGATTTGCATATGGACATTGGAAATAGGTATTGCAAAGTGTTTTCATTCTTGTTTCCGCTGATATCTTTTATGTTTTCGAAAATCATTTTTTAAACTGGCTTAAACCCTTGCATTGGTACACCAAATCATAGCGTTCCTCATTAGAAGAATCCATGAGTGAATAGCCAAAGAGGATTTGCTAATGGAAAAATAGTGAATAAGTAAGGATGAAAGGGCAAATGGGTCCAAGGTAAAAAGGATATAAAAGCTAAGTCAAAACAGAAATGAGAGGCAGCTTCTAGAATTGCCTGTCTTCTTCCCTCTCTGAGAGAAACTTTCCTTTCTCGAAGAGGCATCTTCCTTCTCAGCATTCTCTCTCTCTCTCTCTCTCTCTCTCTCTCTCTCTCTCTCTCTCTCTCTCTCTCGTTCTCTCTCTCTCTAGGGAGAGCTTTGTGTTTCTCTTCGATGGCCACAAAGACCCTATTGATAAGGGCTGTAAGCCCTCTCAACAACAGCAGCAACCCTCTCAAAGAGGGCTGTAGTTCTCTCGATGGAGGTGGCATCCCTTCTGACAAGGAAAAAAATCCCCATTGGAGGCGTCGTATCCCGCCGGCTGCCGCTTCAACTCCCTTCTTAGTTGCACTCTCTCGAGAACATCCTTAGTCTCTCGAAAAGACCCCTTACTGATAGTTCTCTATTTCCTTCTCAGTGAGGTCTCTCTAAGAGACCTCTCCTCGAGAGCTTTCTCTCGGGAATGCCTCTTTTTGAGAGGCCCATCCATGTGAGGTGCTATTCGCAAGCTCTATTTCTGCCATCTTTTTCATCCCTCTTATTCTCTAGTCTTCTCTCGTGCCATTAGCACATAATATATAATTATATATATAGCATGTATAAGCATACTTGTAATACCAGATAATTTCAAAAGGGCTCGAGAGTAAATAATCTTGGGGCAAAAGTGAAATTTACAGATAAATTGAGGGTATAAGGGTAATTTATTATCGTATGAATGATCGAATCGACTGTAGGGAGTACCCTAAAGCTGAGATGCAAAGGAAAATGATGTGGCATTAATGAACATCTCGAGGAATGATTTATGGTATCAAAAGAAATGGAATTCGACACGATTTTCGGTATAGCTAAAATGCAACTACCATTTAGGCTACAAAACTAAATTGTTATAAGCAACTTTCGGGAAGTCAATGGAAGCTTGAGGGGGCTTCAATTTTTTATAAAGAACAACCCTTCAGCTATTTCAGGAAGAAACGAAAAGGTTTAGGACCAAAACGAAGATTCGGGCCTAAGTGCAGTTTTTTGAATTGGCCAGAGGGAGGTCGAATCGATATATTTTCAAAATCTTTGGGGGTCAAATGGATGTTTTAGGACTTGAAGGTCCTGAAAGAAATTATGGAAAGTTAAGGGCTATGTGAAAAGGGCCAAAAAGGTAAAAGCCAAAAGTTGAGGGGCCAAAGTGCAAATAAGGGAAAAAGTTTGCAATGGGAAATCGACCAGCATCTTTCCAGTCGTCCACGACCGATTTTGGCCACAAGGTTGCACAAGGGATGGTCGGGGGAGGCTTTTTGATAAATGCATGGGCCAACAACTGCCATTGGGTTGGCCGAAAAAGCAAGAAAAGCAATCGAAAGTTGGTAGCCCACCTGCAAGTGATGATTGTAGTCGGATAAGGTTTCTTGAAGGTCGATCCAAGGGAGGTTTATGCTCGAAGGGCCTTGGGTTGGCCAAGCACGGGCATTTGAAGCTTCAGATTTGCCTATAAATAGAAGTTCATGGTGGCCAAAAATTGGAAAAGTTGGAGCTTCAAATTGAGGTTGTTTTTGAATAAATTGAGAGTCGAAACCATGGGGCTTTTGTTGCCCATGAGGTATAGATCCATTCTGGAAAGTTTGAAGAGTTTTGGTTGAGGTTTGGTAGGGTTTCGAGCTTCGCCGGAGGAGGTGGTCTGCCTAGGTCGAGAATTCAAGCGGTTGGTCGGAGGCTCTCTAGTGCTCTTTTCGGGCTCATACTTTGCCATCTGGATCAACTCAAAGAGGGCTACAAGATGGCATCGGAATCTCCAATCTCCGGTGTGCCATGGCCGGGGAAGATGATTGGTGCATGGCCTGTACGCGCTGGTAGAGATGTCAAAGGGCCGGCCTAACCCGGCCCAGGTCGGCCCACAGGCTTTTTTAAACAAGCCAGGCTGGGCCCGGCCCCTTTTGCCATGGACAGGGCCTAGCCTAACCCACGGCCCCCCTACAAGGGGGCCGGGCCAACCCGTGGGCTAGAAGGTTGGGCCGGGCCCTTAGCCCATAGGGCCTAGCGGGTTGGGTCCGGTCCGGTGGGCTCGACCCCTTTTTTCTTTTTTTTTTAAATAATTGTTTTTTAAAATAATGCATATAATATATACATATATAAATATCAAAATAATGCATATATAAAAACCAATTTTTTTTCCTTTTTAAACAATTTTCTATCCCAAGTTTTAAATATTATTTCATTATTTTATATTTCAAAATTCTATATGCCTTATAAATTTTCTTGTGAATTCATATGAAAAATAATATATATATAAAAAGAAGAATATTTATTTATAATTTAAATATATAAAAAATTTAGCTTGAAAATTTTAAATATATTGATGGTTATTATTTATATATATTGCAAAATATAAATTTTTTAGCATCCAATATCAATAATTAGTAAAGAATAACATAATTAAAAACATAAATAAGCAAGGGCCCAACGGGCTAGACCATAAGAGCCTAATTGATTGGGCCCATAAGGGTCTCATGGGCCCGGCCTAGTGGACCACAGGCTGGCCCGGGCCGTGCACCCAAATTCTTTGGCCCGGCCTAGCCCATTTAAACAGTGACGAGCCGGGCCAAAGCCCAACCCCTCCTGGCCTTTTTGACACCTCTATGCGTTGGTCATCATGTGCCACCGCATGAGGGCCCGTGGGTGCTTGGAAAAATATGCAAAAAAAATGTTAGTAAATCTAGAAAAATAAGTTAAGGGGGTTTGTGCAAAAATTTTTGGTGTTTGCCATCCCGATGTCTCGATTTTTGCACCAACAAGACTCATTTTATGTGAAAACGCAACATCCGGTTAAGTTTAGTATTTTTCCTTTGAAGTTCATTGGATATTATAAATTGTTGTGGAAAGAAATTTGAGAAAATAGTCTCAAGAGTATTTATTGGGATTTTTAGAAGGAAAAATGGGAGAAAATAAAGGAAAAATGAAATAAATTGGAATATTGAGATATTTAGTGATTAAAAATGTTTTTTATGATTTATGTGCTCGAGGAAAAGTGATTGATGCAACTTTCGAGAGTTGGCACAGAAATCGAGGTCGGGCACGCATATCAAGGCCATGCGTGCTTTTCAAGAAAAATCGAGTTTATCTCAAAATGTGAGTTGTCATATCCTAAGTATGTTTTTGTGAGTGGTTTTGTCCCTATTATCCATATACGATATGATTACCTTTCTATGCATGATATTTATGTATGTTATGAGCATTTTCATTATATTTGTTCATATACTGTTGTATGGGAAGTCATGATGAATGCATGACACGATATTATTGTCATATTGAAACTCGTGCATGGGATTAGGATGTCACCTTAAGAGTGTAGCCGTAATTCTCCAAGGGTAATTGATGGAATAACGTTAGGATTATCTTGTCGAGGTGCCAAGATATTGCCTAAGATTCTGTGCCAGACTTGTGGGCAAGGGAAGTTACACTAGAGCAAATGTTTGTTCATGTTATTGCATCGTACATCCATATATATGTTTTTGGACCCTCACTAGAAGTTTCATCTTCTAATGGGTTATGCCCCTGGAACATTCAACGTTCCAGTTTAGACTTGTAGCTTAGGCAAGAACATGATTGAGATATGGCGGCATGGGGTGACGTGTCCCATGATTCAACAGGTTGATCCGGTGTTTCGTTTGTTCAGGAAGATTTGGATATTTGTCAGATGAGATGAGAAATGGCAATGTATGATTGAGGTATCATTAGATTGCACCTGAGGTGTTTAGTTAATATCTCGAGAAACGAGTCTCCGTGTATTTATGTGTTAAGACTTTTGAAGATATGATGTAATAGTACAGATTCTTATATTGTTATAAAATGAATTGATTATGTACCATATTAGGTTTCGATTTTAAGCTTCCGCATTTATGATGATTACCTATCTTACCTTATTGATTCTTGTTTAGTATGTTGGGAAGGTAAAACGGGATTGTCAGGAAATGGTTTATATTGAAAAAAAAATATTCCCAAAATTCTTAAGTTATTTAACGCTCGGAAAAGCAGGGCGTTACAGTGCTGGCCAGAGAGATGGCCTTATGGGCAATGATATGGTGTAATAGCATGCCATGCTCTTATGATGTACCCTCAGGTCCCTATATCACAATATGTTCACATGACATAATATATATAATGTTTATACGATACCACACGTGATATGCCCATAGGATGCAATGTAATATGTTTACGTCCATGAGTGCGATGTGTCCCCTAGGGAACAATGGTCAAGTAAGCATCACCTCGAGGCATCTCCCACTAAGACCGAAGCTGCACTCGGGCAGGTCCCTTAGGGTCGAGACCTTGCTTTGACAGCTCATCGCAAGGCCCACCTTCTCCCGGAGAACCCTCTAGGTTGATCGGCCCTCCGAGAGGACTCCTCCTAAGCTCGCCCGAGTGCTACTAACATGTAGGCCCATCCCCGATTCCCTAAAACAGTAGCGTGATCAACCCTCTCTAGCTAGGAAAGGTATAGCTATTCTATATTCAATGAAAACATGTTTTACTTTTCTATTGCACTTCTTTCCTACCCGTACTGACTTAAGCATCAGAAAGCATATGCGGGTGAGGAATCCCCGTTGCCTTCTAACCTGTTCTTGTGAGCGCAGTTACGCCTCTAGTACCCAGGAGGCCATTGTCTGATGGATTTGCCCACTATTAAAAGTACCCTCAGAGGTCCATCTATGACCTCGGCCAGGATATCGGGGACCGGAGATACCCAACACCCATCTTTACCAGCAGACTCCTGCCAGTTGTCCACCTTGCTCTACCTCGGCTCCAACTCTCCCTCACTACAAATTTCAATTGTTGTGTCTTGGCAACAAAAATTTGGCATCATCTGTGAGACACTGACAAAAAGCTAAAATCTATGGGGAAGACAACCAAGTCTACCGATGTCAAATACAAGTTAGGTAATACAAGAAGAGCCAATACGTCCAGTCTGGGAGGAGCCAGAGGGCTTGCCCATTGATAAGATCCTCCAAAGTGAAGCTGTCAGAGGTCGCGTACGAGCTTCCATAACCCTCAACGGCCCTAAGATAAGACCTTCCAGTAACCACAACCACCCCAAAGTTTTTGGTCGAATGCCAGCAACTGCTTTGCTTATTAAATATGAAGGATCGAGGAAAGATCATGATGCATTCAGAGCAAAGCAGGATTGTTAAAGGAGTTTCCTTGTGTCACCAATAAGAAGGTCATGACAACCTCTTCGAAATTCCCATTACCTGAGTTGATCCATGGAGAGTCTCCAAGAAATAGTCAGCTGAAAAAGAATATGTCAAGAATACAACCTCAAGAAGGAATGAGAAGCCAACTCAAAGTTCACGACGTATGATCATTTGGGGCACTGTGGATGACTTAATATAGAGTTCTTGAGGAAAGAAGCTCTTCTCATGCTTTAAAGGTACGAAGAGGTAATTCAACCCTGTGAGTGGACTCTCATCTATATCGGAAAGAATTTTTCTATGGTAGTTGGTGATAACAACAAAGTTGATTATGGACCCAAGAATAATGAATAATCTATAAAGTTGTGGGGGTGGCATCTAGTGGCTAAGTCCTACTTCCAATTGGAAAAGTTGGAGGTGGCTCTTGATTTTCTAGAGGAGTTGGAGCTATTGAGATCACTTGAAGCAAACTATGAAAGCAGTAATAAGGAGTCGACAATTCCATTTGTTGTAGCAAGTCACAAACTTTTACATCGCAAGGATTAAGGGAATGAAGCCTTTCAGTATGGAAGCCCTAAAGAGACGGTAAAGCATTATAGTACTGTTGCATCAATCAATGTTGAATCTCGGCCTTTCAAAGCTATCTGCTTTTGCAATCGTGCTCCTGCATATTAAGCTCCGAACCAGATTGCTGGTGCCATCGTAGATTGCAGCTTAGCCATAACTCTCAACAGAAGTCACTAAAGCAGTTTCTAGAAAAGCTACTTTACCTAAGACAATATTTTAATCGCTCTGAGAATGCTACTACAGAAGCTCCCAATCTACAAGTCAACATGATAAACTCACTTTAGGCTAGCGATCCTCCTGGTAAATTTGATTACCCAAGCTAAAAGACATTTCAAGAAAATAGAGACATTGAGTATTTTTTATCCTCAGAAAACCTTGAGTTTGAATGAGAAAGAAAGAATGAAAAGTATTTGGGGTACGCCACTAACAAAGTCAAACCAAATTGAGTGATTGAACGATCGGAAGAAATCAGATCAGTCTGAATTTGGCAAGCCAAGGCCACGATCCAACCAATAGTAGGGGTAAAAGCCATTATGAGAAAGATGACTGCTTTGGCACAATCATGGTAATAAAGGCAGCTACCACAAGGACAATCAGAGAAAGGATAACAAGTACAAATCAAAAAATAGCTATCACAAATGCATTAAGAAGGAAGAAGAGAAGCTTTGCCCTAGCTGGGAAGGGCCTTGCGGAATTGTAAAATGCTGGGACTTGACACATGCGTGCTGCAGACGATGCAAAGGGGAACATCGGGCAAGACATGGGGCACCATGCACCCAAAGAGATGCTCGACCATTTCGATCAGAGATGTTGCTAGGAGGGAAGGGACAATAAGCAGAACGTCAGAGGCAGTACTTCCCGAGGAGTACCTCCCAATTCTATAAGGAATGGTGTTTCCTTTCTAAGTTTTATCATATACTGTAACCTTCTTGAAATGAATAAAATAATACATCCCCTTGTATTCTTGTGGATGATGGCGAAAGCCGAACCACGTAAATCCCCTATGAATCATGCATATATATATAGCTATCATGAAATGTGATGCAGGAACTATGACAAGAACGTAGGATGGACAATGATACGTATAAACTCAATGGAGGCATATTAGTTAAGGTAAGGAAAAGTTCAAGTCCTAAAAGGTTCAGCATGACAAATGGCTATCTGGCATTAAGACCACGGACCTCAATTACTAGATGTGTTCCGATGCCATGCCTACAGGCTAACCTAGATCCCTTACTTGAGTTCGATGCTAAGTTAAGGTGTTAACCTTGACTCCTTGGTGGATCCGGCTTAAAGCCGCCTGAAAAACTTGGAATGACTGGTAGTAATCTGGCGGGTAAAGTCGGGTCTAACCTAGATCCCTTGCATCGGACGACCCTAAATGGGCCCAAATGAAGATGAGGCCACATAAACAAAATATAGCCATAAGTATTCTTTTGTAACAGACGTCGGCAAGGCATGCCGAACTACTGAAACAAAATATTGATATAGAAGATCTCTTGTTGCAGACGTGGGCTAGGCAAGCCAAATTGCCAAAACAAAATATCGACACCCGTATTCTCTTATCGAGGACGTAGGCAAGGTATGCCAAAACAAAATATCTTTACAACTATCCACTCCAACACATATCCATGCCCCTAATATTCTCATTAAGGAATTCTTGATGTGAAAGAAAACAAGGTGTCACGACCTGAACACAACACAGAAGGGCAACAAAGCTACCTAATATAGTGGCAATAAGCCAACAAAGGTAAAGGTAAGACCACATCTTAAGAGGTATAGCTCAACGAATTGTAATTTGGTGCTAAGACCTGGACTTGCCTGAATTCTCTGATGTGCTCCAATGCCATGCCTGCAGGCTAACCTAGATCCCTTGCACGAGTCCGATGTTAAGCCTATGAGCTAACCTTGACTCCTTGGTAGATCCGGTGCAAAGCTTCCCGACAAACTCGGAACGACCAGTGGCAATTCAAAGACAAGTCCCGAGTCTAACCTAGATTCCTTGTGTTGGGTGAACTCGAAGGAGTAACGTGGAAGAATAAACCATAACCCTGCCTTCTTAGACAAACTCGCCCAGTCGAGATCTGGCGCAATGGCTGTGAACCTTCCTTGATTCTCGAATGCATTCTGATGCAATGCCTGCAGGCTAACTTGGATCCCTTGTTTGAGTCTAGGGCTAAGTCTAAGGGCTAACCTTGACTCCTTGATAGATTCGATGTTAAGCCTCCCAGCAAACTTGGAACATCCAATAGAAATCTAATTAATGACTTTGAGCCAAACCTAGATCCCCTGTGGTAGACAAATCTGAAAAAGGGAATGAAAAAAATGTGAAGCGCCTGCAAGGCTAAACATATGACCTGAATTCTGGATGTGTTCTAAGGCCATGCCCGCAGGCTAGCCTAGATCTCTTGTTAGAGTCCAATGCTAAGCGTATGAGCTAACCTTAACTCCTTGGTGGATCCGGCGCTAAGCCTCCCAGCAAACTCAGAACGACCGTTGGGAATTCAGCGATAGACCCCTAGTCCAACCTAGATTCTCCATGGCAGACAAACCAGGGAAAAGATGGACTGAAAAGACTCGACAAAGATATAGAGTAAAGGTCACCGGGTGACCCAGGGTTGCAACATGAGTTAAGCCCAAACATCGCACTCAAACTAAAGACTCAAACCCCAATCCATATTTCTTGTGGTGAATAGACCCTAAGAACGGGCTATGAGTGTAGATGAGAGAAGCTAGAAAGCATACTATGTCAAGGAGTAACCTACATCAAAGGTATCAAATGTCAAACATCTTTCTACAAGCCGACGCTTGCCGCTCTCAAAACAAAAATGATTTGCTTGACTCTGGGGGGCTAGGCCCGTGCTCTAACTTTACATTGAACTCTGCCTAGCCCATGGTGTTATCTGAGCTACCTAGTGTGAGCAACTTTGCCTTAGAACCACTTGACAGTTAGAATGGGGGTGTGCCCCACCTAAATACTAGTTCATCGTAATGGTTTGGCTCTAAGGGTCCCCCATACCTAAAACCCACTGAGATGTTCAGGCTAGAAAGGGCCCCACCACGATCCCCTGTAGTAGCCCAGCAAAAAGCTGAAGGACAATATAAGTAGCATGGGAAGTTATGCCCCAATTAGTCATCGCTATCCTAACACCCTAACCAGTGGCGTCTGATTTGAGGTACGCAAGAAGTTCCTCTTTACTTGCTTTATCATCCATGGCTTTCTATTTTTTAAGCTGTATATGTCAAACTACATTGGTTTGCTTGAGTTAAGAGTTTCAGGCACTAACTTTATGATTGAGAAGCGAAATAATAACTAACAGCGCGAGGACAAAGTTTTAGCCAATGAATGGCTTAATACTCTTGCCAAGGAAAAGGTACCGCACCAACCAATCTAGTCTTTACATATCTAATCTCTTGACTAACATGGTTGGCAGATCTAAGGGAGCGTGTAAGAGCATGGCCAGGTACGATCTCTCACCGAAATCATTTTTTTGCTTGATGCATGCCTCCTTACTTATATATGTATGCATAGCATGAAGCATGTAAATTAGCAGTATGCATCCCTAGAAAATAAAAGACACCATAGGTGTGAGAGAAACTGTGTTGCTCATTCATTCAAAACAATAACATCCTAGAGCGAAAAATTGCATGAAAAAAATTCGAAAGGAAATCAGAAGCTAGACTAGTATGTCGGTGACTGAGGTAGGGCAACTGGCTACTAGAAAGCCATTATCGTAGCCCTGATTAGAATGTCCCTAAGGTTTTTCGACTCACCTGAAATGTTATCTTCCACCTCCTAGACACCTTCTAAAATGCCTGAAGAAATACTCTTCTCTTAAACATCTCCTGAGTCCCTGACCTAGGGACGTTGGTAATGTCATCTCCCACCTTCAATTCGAGATACTTGAAAGAGCTTCGAAGGCTAGGTTCATATAGGCGATAGTCCAAAGCGGTGACGGGAGTCACCTAAGATAAATTAGTAGACCTACCAGAGAAACAATTGGGAAGGATGTAAGAATAGCTGGTGAAGGCAGGTTTGATCTGAAACGCGAGACAAAAACTCTTTTTGAGGATGATGGTCTTATCCCAAGTATAAATGCTAAGAGCTTTGGGAGCTCGTATAGTGATGTCAAAACACCATAAGATAATAGCTTTCTGAAGAGAGATGGAATAGAGAATGGATCTAATGTGGAAATATATTATGGGATGTCTTTAGGTGTAATACCCTAAGAGCCTAAAGAAGGGTAGCATATATCGAGGATAAGTAAGGAAGGAAACAACACCAGCTCGATACCTAATACCAACTCAATATCTTTTGGAATGAATGTAGGCAAAGAATTATCGGGTTAAGCATGCTTGAGCTGGGGAAGCTCAAGGATGGGTGACCCCTTAGAAAGTTCACATAAGCCCATCAAAGTAAGTTGTTCCGGTCCTTCTTATCACTTGATATGGGATGTTACAAGTGGTATCAGAACCGACCCTTAGTGAAGGCGGTCCGATGAGGGCGGGGAGTGGCGCCAAGGCTCGAGGGCCTGTACAAGAAGGGGCTCCTAGCAGGCTTCTAGGATGGCAGCCCCCAAAAGGGGAGAAGATTTAGGGCCAGTTGTAAGGTCACATAATGAGGATGTCATGTGCTCAAAATGGGAGAATGTAATACCCCAAGAGCCCAGAGAAGGGTAGTATATATCAAGGATAAGTAAGGAAGGAAACAACACCAGTTGGATACCTAACACTAACTAGATACCTTTTGGGCTGAATGAGGCAAAGAACTCCCGGGTTAAACATGCTTGAGCTAGGAAAGCTCAAGGATGGGTGACCCCCTAGGAAGTTCACGTAGGCCCATCCGGCTAAGTTGTTCTGATCCTTCCTATCGCTCAATGCAGGATGTTATATTAGGTAAGAGAAGAAGAGACAGTGGTTGCTAGTCTTCAATGTAAGATGCAATGGTGCAATGGAATGTGGTTATAATGTAGATGGAAGTTGTTGAGAAGGCATTAGCATCAATTTATAACACCCCCTCTCCTAGAACAGGCCGAAAATAGGTGCTATGGGAAAATAGTTAACATAAAATAAAACTCTTTGATAAATTAAAATCTGATGCCATAACTGAACATCTTAATCAATTTGAAATAAAAACTCTAAGTCAACATAAACTGGAAACCATAAACTCTATCTAAGAGACAATCCCTCGATTCAAATATAAAATAATCCTAAACTGACAAGACATTATAAACTAACAAACTCCTAGACATTTTTTATCTTGAGCGACTCCACGTACACACACTACTAACCACTACTACTAGGCCCCACATTTGCTACTCCCCCGCTAGGACCTGGAATGGTGAAGAGTATAAGGCGAGTTACAACGCTCAACAAGTAATAAGTTAGAAAGAAAAACTGAAATTGAATCGAAAAATATCGATACTGATAAAATACTAACTGTCCTTGTACTAAAAGGATAATATTCACTATCTGTTTGCATTTATAAAATGTTAATGCACATAATCTGTAAATAAATGCAAGTATGCAACTTTGGCTCATAGGCCCACATAATCTGATAATACATACATGACTGTTCTGAATCCTGCATGCATAAAAACTGTAAGCACATACTGTGGGCAATAAACCCCTAGCTCCCTGGTCTCATCAGGCGAGCAACTCATAACTGAGTTGAAACTGATACTACTATGAGATCCCCACGAACTAAGACACCTGGCTCGCATAATACAATACAATGCTCACATACATGCCAACACATGATATGAAGTGCTTCATATAAAGTCATGCTCCATACTCATACCAAGATGTATGCACATAATCTCACAAAATAATGTTGATCATGTCATAATAAATGCTAAACATATAGTCTGATCTTCAATATATTGGAATACAAAGATTCTATGAATTATGTATTATGGTATTGGCATGTTACATTTATCATACTTGGCATGAGAATTCAATATTTAGAAGTATTGAATAATTTAATTTAAATAAAACTTGAATTAAGCTTAATGGAAGCCATTATTTGAGTTGTTAGAAAAATCATCCGGATATGAAGGAAGGGTATCCGGATATGGGAGAGACATCTGGATAGACTGAAGGCTCATCCAGATATACTGGGACGATATCACATAAGCTATTCGGATATTCTAGGAGCTATTCAAATATAGCAGAGGACATTCGGATATGATTTAAGCCATCCGGATATCTCATTAAGGTATTTAGATACTACAGGAGACTATTCGAATATGAAATTCAACTTTTGAGAGAGGCATCCAGATATAAAATAAGATATTCAGATATGCTGGATTTATCCGGATAGAAGGAAAGAGCATCTGGATATGAGCTATCTACATGTACGAAGAACCATCTGGATATCATACACAAAGAACTTGGAACTCATCTGGATATGAATCAATATATTCGGATATTAGTCACAATAAGCACTAGAAGTATTTGGATATGACTTGATGTGTTCGAATAACACTCCCAGACTTATAGGACTCATCCGGATGTGATGCGAGACATCTGGATATCACTTGCAATTAAACTTTAGACATATTCGGATGTGGATCAAACCATCTGGATACGAACAAAGGCTATCCAAATGTTACTCACATACTTGGAAAAATCCATCAAGATATGAAGGAACTCATCCGGATGTCTGCAAATTAACAACCCAGAAACGAACGCTCACAGAGACTCTATTTTGATTCAAATATTAACAAAACTACACCATTCTAAAATAAATCTTGGGAAAAAAAATCCCAATCGATAAGAATCAACATGAGGATAAATCAACGATCATAACTGAAAGAATTGCTATAAAAACTAATGCATAACTTCACTATTATATGCATATATATATGTATCTGCTTACTAATATAAATCTAAAACTCAAACAAAGATACTGAATAATTTGAAAATGAACTTACAAGAACATGTAATGGAAGGGACTATAAGGAGGATACTTGCCTTATGATCTCGATCGGATCAAACGCTTTCAATGAGATCTCCTATGCAAAGCAACTCCTGCAACTCACAGACTTCTTGGCTCTCTGCTCCTCACGCGGTGTGAAGAACACTATGGTTTATGTGCCTTTATATAGATAAAGAAATAGCCCTAGAAGTCCATCTCATTCTCTTTTCATAATTGGGAGTGCTTATTCTTAATTAACTTGGAGACTTCAAACCTAAACCTTCTCACATATGGATTCTCCCAATTACATAATATCTCTAATTAAATAATTCCTAATAATAGGAAATTATTATTTAAAACTCTAGAATTACCTTCATGCCATTGCATTTAATTTTCACATAATTTAAATGCTATACTCTCAATTAAAAATTCTAAATTGCCACATTAAATATTTAATTGGAAAATTCTCTTGAGCAAAAAATTAGCTAAATAATTCTCAATAATTCTAGGCCCTTCTGACGGGTCATTACATAATCACCTAGGTAACTAATTTAAATCAGGGAGAATGGTAGAAGATGGACAGCTTTTACACATCGACGGGGTCGAAGCAGAACACATGGGCAGCCATATTTCGCCAAGTGTTATGATAGAATACCAATGGAATCCCTAAGATAGGGTAAGCAGAGCCACTGATAATGGCAGAAAAGAGAAGCACTCTTGGCACAATGATTTTAGGTTGGCATCATCATTTCTCACCTTTGGTTTAAGACACTTGTAGCAGTTTAGCAAATTAAGTTCGAATGAGTGATGATTTAAGGCATTGGCGAGAGTCTCCATAGGCAATACATCATCTCGAGAAAAGATCCACCAAGACACTTCAATCCTAGAAAACTTCGGCTTAGCTAAAGCCAAGTCTAAATATAGCGAAACCACTAGCGTAAGCTTCTCTACGTTCAAAATCCATTCTCTAAAACATCTAGTGCCCCTGAGCACTCAAAATCTGATCTATCTATGTTTATGTCCTCCCCCATGGTGAAAACCTCATCGTAACCATAATTTTTCTAATTCCCGAGCCATGGGGCTATTTTTCAACTGCCTCATCGTCGATAGGGCTCTTGCTTCCTCGAGCCCCTCCTGTAGCACCTTAGAGGCACACTAATATCTTTCCCTCAAGTGAGTCATTCTTTATTTTAGATGCCCCAAGTTGCGTTTTTGTATCTTTCGCCACCCACTTGGCACAATGGGGTGTGCTTTTGTACGGCTATCGAGCCTTACCTCAGTAAATGATCTCATTTTGATGTCATTGTAAGACCGTTAATCCTAAGAGAGTAGTTTTCTCCATCAAGGCAAGTGGACGCAAGAATGGCATTAGTCTTTCCTTTGACTTAATAATCAAACCAAAGACCGGGGAAGCAATTGCAATGCCATAGAATTCTCGAGTGTCCACCTAGGGGTATTTTGGTTAATAAGCCCAAGGTCGGCAAATCCCAAAAGTGGTCTCGAGCCGAGACACATTTCCCAAGAAGAAACCGTGAGTGAATAGCCAAAGAGGCATTGCGAATGGCAAAAGGGTGAATAGGCAAGGATGAAAGGGCAAATAGGTCCAAGGTAAAAAGGATATAAAACCAAAGTCAAAAGAGAAATGGGAAGTAGCTTCTGGAATTGTCTGCCTTCTTCCCTCTCCAAGAGAAACTTTCCTCTCTCGAAGAGGCTTCTTCCCTCTCGGTGCTCTCTCTCTCTCTCTCTCTCTCGACAAGATCAAAGCTCTCTTAAAGAGCTTTCTGTTTCGCTTTGGCGGCCACAAAGGCCCTCTCAACAAGGGCTATAATTCTCTAGATGGAGGCAGCGTCTCTTCCAACAAGGCAGGGAGTCCCCTCGAAGGCATCGTATCCCGCCGATTATCGTTGCAACTCCCCTTCTCAGCCACGTTCTCTCGGGAAGGTCCCTAGTCTCTCTAAAAGACCCCTCACCGACTAGTCTCTATTTCCTTCTTGGCGCAGTTTCTCCGAGAGACCTCTTCCCGAGAGCTTTCTCTTAAGAAAGCCTTTTCGAGAGGCCGATCCACATGAGGTTCTATTCGCAAGCTCCATTTGCGCCATCTTCTTCGTCCTGCTAGTTCTCTGGTCTTCTCCCCCACCATTAGCACATAATATATATATAGCATGTATAAGCATGGTGGCCAAAGAGATGACCTGGTGGGCTGTGATATGGTGCAATAACATGCCATGCTCTTTTGATGTACCCTCAGGTCCCTATATCACAATATGTTCACATGACATAATACATATATAATGCTTATACGATACCACACATGATATGCCTATAGGATGTAAGGTAATATGTTTACATCCATGGAGTGTGATGTGTCCCCTAAGGGAATAGTGGTCAAGCAAGCATCACCACGAGGCATCTCCCACTAATCCCGAAACTCACCTAGGTAGGTCCCTTAGGGGCCGAGACCCTACTTTAGCAACTTGCCGCAAGGACCACCTTCTCCCAGAGGGCCCTCTAAGTTGACTAGCCCTCTAGAGGGTATTCCTCTTAAGCTCGTTCAAGTGCTACTAATGTCTAGGCATATCTCCAGTTCCCTAAAACAGTACCGTGATCAACCCTCTCTAGTCAAGAAAGGTATAATTGTTCTATATTCAATGACAACATGTTTTACTTGTGTTTTGCATTTCTTTCCTACCCGTACTGACTTAAACATCGGAGGGCATATGTAAGTAAGGAATCCCCGCGTGCCTTCTAACATGTTCTTGTGAGGGCAATTATGCCTCGAGTACCCTGGAGGCCACTGTCTAATGGATTTGCCCACTACCAAAAGTGCCCTCAGAGGTCCATCTACGACCCTGGCCGGGATATCGGGGACCAGAGCTACCCAATGCCCATCTTCACCAGCAGACTCCTGCTAGTTGTCCACCTCGCTATGCCTTAGCTCCAGCTCTCCCTTACTACAAATTTTAGTTGTTGTATCTTAGCAACAACACCAATGATACAAAACCACATAGATAAACGTCCCCATCTCACAGTTGGATGTTTCAGCGTATTAGCAAATTTCGCACATCAATACACAAGATAATTGTGTTAGTTCAAGTTTAAGGATCAATACATAATCGCAACTAAACGACATGATCATAATCCACAATGCCATGTGATCAGTTATCAATGTCACATTCAATGCATTATTCTCCATCAACCACCCATGAGTTTACTAGAGACATCCCCATGTCATATGGTATGTGACTCACCACCCGTAACCATTAGTATCTAATACTAATAAAGGTAGGAAACATCGTGTCAGTCAATAATCAACTAATCAAAGCCCCCATCCAATTAATCTAAGAACCAAGAATATTTAAGAAATCTTGTTACTAGATAATCTAGTCACATGTTCTTAACATTTGTTGAGAAAATTGTATTTCGATTTATGGAGAAAAAAAAATTAGAAAATATATTTTCAATAAATTTGGTTTATTGATGCCTTCCAAAATATTTTATATAAATCTTTCTAAATTGAAAAAATTTATGTTCATATATTCTTATGTCTATAAAAATATTCAAGCGTGGTTTTTGTTTATGAAAGTATTTTTTTTCTTAAATTGGAGAACTTTAAGCTTATATAGCCTTATATTCTTTAAAATAGCAAAAACATATTTTGTGTCAATCGAGCATAATGAAAAGCTCTAGAGAAAACGGTTTTGAAAAATGGCTAAATATAAAAGTCATTTGTTTAACTAATTATATCTATTTTTGAAGCCTTTGAAGGAAAAGTATTCAAATAATCTTTTAAAATTTCTAAACTTGTTTTCAATCTAAAAATAGTTTTTAAGACAATCGAGTATTGCTCAATTTTCTTTTTAAAATTAAACAAGTACTAAAGTTATTTAATCGAGTATCATAAAAATCTACTCGAGTATGTTCTTACAAAGTTTTGTTTCATAAAGATATGATTGGGTATACGGTATTTCTAAGAGTATTGATTCTTCAACACTCAAGTAAGCTTTTTGTAAAATTGAGTATCTTTATAACCATGATGTCTGAGCATATTTTCAGTCGAGTAATGTCTTGTGCCTTCTTCAAAACTAGTCGATTATGTGTTTATAGCAAAACTATTTTCAATCGACTATTAAGGTTTCCTACTCGAGTATATTTTTATGTAAACTTTCTGCTTTTCTAGAATCTATCAAGTAAGGATCATTTTTAATCAAGTATCTATATTTTTCAATCAAGTAAAGATTGGATGAAATCTAGCTAAGTCTTTGTGCCTAAGGTTAATCAAGTATCAGTTATTTGTACTCGAGTATATGCTTCTATTAGTCGAGTAAGCTTAGCCTGGTAGTCGAGTGCTTAATGCAAAGTCTCTATGACTTCTGAGTTAGTCGAGTAATGACTTAATCATACTCAAGTAAGGCTTATATATAATCGATTACATGAAATGTCCAATTAAGTATGTGCCATATGCATATTAGTCGAGTATCTCTAACTGGCATCTATTTTTGAAAAATATAGTCGTTACTCAAAGATAAAAAAGATTATTGTTTTGACCGTTAAAGCTTTATCTACTTAGTCCAAGATGTCTAACAGTGTTATGTTATAAGAGAATGATAAAATATATTTATGCAAGAGTGCTTAATGCTTATCTTTATAATATGCATATGGTTTCTAACAAATTTGACCGATATTGGTTAAATCAAAGAAGTTGTGAGTGTCTAATGATCAGTCAGTCATGAGGGTTGTGGCTATCATGCTAAGTCAAGCTAATCCTCACAGCAATCTTAATTCTATTCTGGCCAGTTTGTTATACTTAAGTGAGTGATTCTTCTTGTTTATCTTCTATCACTCTAAGAATTTATCTTGTGAGATTTCATGCATATCTTTTAAACTAGATTTAGGATAAGAGAGTTGAGTGCTTAATTCATTCATTCTTGTAATTATATTTTGCTCAAGAGAATTCTTGGTAGCATTGTACATTTTATATTTTTCTCTTGAGAAATCCTTTCACATGTACTGTGAAAATTGTAAAGGTTATGCTTGCACCTTGAAAAGTAATGTCTTGGTTGTGGCTAAGCCAAGCGTGTAAAAGCCTCATTTAAAAGGTTACTACTTAGCCTGTAAAAGCAGGGATTCATTCTTAGCCCATAAAAGTGGAAGTTGATTCTTAGCCTGTAAAACCTAGGGTTCCTACTTAACCTGTAAAAGTAAAGGTTTTAGTTAAGCCTATAAAAACTATGTATGGGTTATAGTTAAGCCTTAAAAGCTAAAATCTTTAGTGGATGATTTAAAAAATCCTTAGTGAGAAGTTAAGGTAGTGGACTAAACTAGTTGGTTGAATCACTCTAAAAATCATTGTGTTCATGTTGCTTACTCTTATTACTTATATTTTAACAGCATCATTCTTTATCTACTATGCATTTATTTTCCGTATATACATACAATCTGTGCATTGTTATCAAAATATTTTTGGTTGGAATCATCTTAAATCATTTTATGTTTCAATCCTTATTTCTACATGAGAACTGCTTTTCTATCTACATACATATTCTAGGATTGAAACTCGTTTAAATTTAATCTTTATAAAAATATCATTTCATGTATATCACACAAAATAATCCTATTTTGTCTAACCGTTTTTTAAACATTTCTGTTTCATCACTTATAACTTGCATGCATAAAAGTATTCTAAAGATCATTTTTTATTGCATATATAAAAGCTTTTCAAATCTACCTGCATATATACTTATTTCTCAAGGCCACATTTAGTCTTATGAGTTTTAAATTGTTTCCTCTTAATACAAAGATGTTTCTTAAACCTCTTTTTTTTTTTAACAAAAAAAAAAGTATACATTCTCATATTAATATTTTCATATGAATCAATTGATTAGAGTTTTCCAAAATATCTTTATGAGGATATTTTATGGTCCATGTTTACTTGTTTATCTTGTTTGTTGCTGCAACTGTTTGTAGTTCAAGAAAAATGATATTTTCAAATAACTTTACTGTATCATATTTCAAAATATTCTCATTGTTCAAAAGAAATAGTCAAAACACCAAATTCACTGGCCTCTTGGGTAATCTTTCAACATCTCAAGAATAAAACTCTCAAATAAGAAATCCAGGGACTCATCTGTATAATAAACTGAAGAGTTTATGAATGAAGATAAACTTGTCTTTTATTAATTGATATACAAATATATATCAAATGTATTTATTACAAACCCGCTAGACATGTCATCTAAATCTAGCATTAGGGAAAATCACTAACACTTGTAAGATTCATAAGGAATCCTTTCAGTCGGGTCACTATCTAGTAAACTTATACTCACCAACAAGCACCCACGTACTAGCTTAAGTATCCCATACCCATAGTCTATAAGATCAACTACTATCTTTCCTAAAGGTAACAACATAGCACACATCGGTCTCTTTGTGTCATTAATGTCCCGTCTCAGTGACACTTTTGACTAGGGACAAGTTTAAGGTTGTACTCTTAGGTCTATCAAGGACATTACAATTGAAGTCACACCTCAATTCCTTTATACACAAAGTAAACCTAAGGACTTTGTCTTTAGGCATGTTGCATTTAAGTAATTGTTGAATGAATAAATAAATATAAAAGACAAAGCTTGCCAATAGATAACGTGAACATGAAACAACTAGATATATTACTCAACAAATATTCTCATCTTAATGTATCAAGTATAACTTAACTCTTAACTTGTAGGGCATACACTAATAGTTGTATGCAGTCCTTAGTCTTATAGCATCACTCGTTCAAAGTATGGAGGGTTCGCCTAAGGAGAGAGTCACCTTTTTCACCCTTTCATCCTCCTCATTGGTGATATCCACTTGCCTAGTCCTCACCATCTTTCTTCGAAATTTACCTCACAATTCGGCGCACAAATTTATCTAGGATAGAAGTTGATGTTCTCCTGGATAGTGTTACAATACTTCTCTAGGAAATAGTAAATTCATTCTTCGGGGCAGGCAAAAACTATTGTCCAGGATAGCGTAAAATACTCAAGTGTTCTTAACCCAAAAATATGCAATGCAAGTAAAGTCCATGTTAGTTGGCCACCTTTTTATACTCTTACTTCCTCCGGAGGCCAACCGCTATGCGTGTTAATGAAATCATTATAATTTATAATGATTGTCAGCCCACACATTAAATGCAACAGGTCACTCATGACACTACAAGGCCCATGCATTTCCCCTAGACAAAAATGAAGTACTACTCTGAGACAACTTCACCACTCACGTTACTTTTCCCTTTGACTTGTAGTCCAAAACAAGAGTAGGGAGCCATTGTTGTAATATAACCACCAAGAAAAAAGGTTCAACTCTCTCGGAGGAAGTCGTCAACTACCAAGAGAAGATCTCCTTCTCCCATAAAAGGTTCCTCTCCGGGAGAAGAATGTTCTCTTAGACAATGTCTTCATATAACACTGGAATCACACATCATGTTCACTTGGTTGAGTCACTCTCCCGATGGAACTCAAGGGAGACCTTCTCCTAAATAACTCTCACATAGAAAAAAAACTTGTGATTGCCCCGTGCATGTATTCCACCTGTCTCACTACTAGCATATTAAGGGGTATAAATACCCCCTACCCTTCTTTTAGGGGGGTCTACTTCATCTTCTCCTTAGACTTTCTAGCAGAATAACACCATTAAGACACTAATCTCACATAATTAAGCTTAAACGCATTATTAAGATGCTTACTCATTTGGAATAGTGAACACTTCTTCTCCCAAACTACCTTTAACCTGCTTCTGCACAATGATTATGACCTACATTGACTTAAACATCAAAAGTCTCACGTAAGAGGAGTCCCCTTGTGCCATCTAATAGTGTTTTGCCTTGAAGCTACTCTCTCCCAAACAACAAAGTTTTATCCTGGGTAGTTTTTCATTTCTCACCTTTTTTCAACAATACTATTGCTTGTTCGAGACTACAACTGCTTTTTCAAGAGATTCAAACCTATTGAGCTTTTTCCCGAGCATCATGTAAGTTGTTTCCTAGACAGTGGCCTTTCCCTTTCTTCTGGCTTGGTTGTTACCTTGAGTTTTATGGCTAGCTCTAATTTAGCCTAACTTTCTTGTACTATAAATTTAATCATTATATTTTGCCAACAACAATAGGTGTCCCCAATGTAGTTGTTAATTGGACTGCATCTTGATATTAATTGTGTCTTGAGAATTTGGCCAACCAAATATTAAAAGGTTGTGTATTTCGCTTCCAATTATCTATACTTGTGAGGATTATAAGGGGTTTTTTAGTTTGTTCTTGAACTGAACTGGGTTATCGAGGGTTTTTAGTTGTATATATGTAAGGACCTGTTCCTGAAAGTCTCGTAAACACAGGAATTTCTAGAGAAAGCCCTCACGAAAATGGATATAGATGCAGACTTAAAAACATCTCTAAAGAGCTTTTCATTAATATACACAACAGAAGCAGAAGTCATATAGTATACATTCTTTGATGACAACATTAGGGCCCACGTGCATGCATATCCCATAAGAACCACCATGCCTAGTGTAACACCCCAAATTTCTTGAGCGTGTTATAACTTAGGATTTCAGGAATATAAAAATTTTTCATATCACAATAGCTGTCATACATCACACAATATCCCAAAAATCCAAATTTACACCTTCTCAGCTTAACAAACCCAATAATCGAATAGCTAAGACAGGCGTTAAAATCTCGAATGTGGAAGCTAGATCGAACCTAATATGGTTCACAACCATAATACTTTATTTATCATAAAATTGTTCAAGATGTTTACAAAATGAATTACATGGACATCATCTCTCGCAAGATATAACTGAACGTCTTAAACATTTCCAAAATTACAAAGGTTCGCACATAAACATAGATATGCTAAACATGCTATAAATAGTAAATTAAGCTTATCCTTTAGCCTTTCCCTTAGAGCTACTTGTCGAATCTGAAAAGTTTGAATATTCCAGGGACATAGTCCAATTAGAAGATGAATCTTCTAGTGAGAAACTCCAAAAATAGTTTATATCGATGCATGATCAGGTATAAAATGTATGAGAGGACATCGAGAACTACTCCGAATTGCCTCGTGAACACATTAGCCTCCTCCAACGAGAGCTTTCTCAATAGCGCACGCATAGCGCATCTCGGGAGGTCCCTAACCATGTCACTTTGGCCCGACTTCATAGCACTCATGCAAGCACCACATCCGTTGTTCCTTAGGCTCACGGTCTTCCCCACGAGAGCTTTCTCGATGGCGCACGCATAGCGCCTCTCGGGGGATATCCGACTTTTTCCCTCGGCCAACAACAAATAGGTACAACAGTATGGCCACACGAATTTTATAAATGCAACAGTTAAAAAGCCAACAGCATATATTTTTCAGAAAAGTACAGTTCATATATGCAACATGATTTCATGTAAGAGAATAACAAGCATTTATGTGTAAGAACTTCACGAAACACGTCTCATGCAATAGAAGTCTCTCATAAGAGAATAAAAAATAGGATTTGGAGTATAGGAGTCTCACCTTGTTGGTTTATCTCTTAAACGGTATGGTTTCACTACAAACGGCCTAGGTTTCTGCAGAAAACACACGTTTTAGTAAACCTAAACTCAAATATTTTTACATAAGGTTGAAGGGTATTAATTTAGGGGTATGAATGGAAAATTTAGAGAAAAATAAGCCCCTCACACGCCCTGGAAAGGAGGGCCACACGCCCTCACGCGCAGGCATTTTTCGGTGCATGTAACTCACGCACTGGCAGCAGATTTTCGGACAGCAATGCCTCGGTTTGGTATTTCGGTCATATCTCCCTCGTTTTAACTCCGATTCGGCCCCCATTTGAACCTACGCGGCCTTCTCTTCCCCCTCTACAGGATTATCAAAAAAAATTGAACTTACCTCACTTTTTTGCTGACTGATTTTGGCAAATTCCGGTTAAGACCCACAACTCCGACGAGGCTCGTTCTCCGCTGCTTCTTCGCCGCTTTCTTCCCGCCTTCTTGCTGAACTCCCTTCTCTCTCTCTAGAGCAAGCTCCTCCTCTTAGAGTGCTTCACTCCTCAAACTTGGTTGGAATGATTTGAGAAGAACCCATGGTGTCTTTTTATAGATTTCTCCAACCAATCACATTATGCCACTTGTCAAAATCTTAGCCATGGACTCCAAAGACTCAAAGCCATAATTGAGTGGCTTTTGAAATCCAAAACTAGAATGAATTGATCTTTTGAAATCCAAGCTAAAACCCCAAACTTCTTTCAAATAACACTTTGGCCCTTATTTCAAGTCCTCAACTTCAATATTTTACCACATAAGCTCTTAATTTTATCTTTATTTCGTTTGGATAATTTTCTAATTACAATTACACCCTCAAACATCAAATTTATCGAGATATTTAAAATTTCAAAATTAATAACTCAAAATTACTCAATATATACGATTTTTCGGAAGCCCCTTACCATCATTCGGTCTTTTTAGGCTACAACTTAGCTTAACCGAAAACAATTTCTGATTTGATTTCTTTCAGTGTCATAAATCTAACCTCGAGACACTCATAAAAAAATATACCTTTAACCTTAGGTATCTAAGCTCTAGGGTACTCCCTACGACTGATTCGGTCACTTGTTGCCAATTCAAACATATTTTCGGTATTTTAAACTCACTTAAAATACGTGGCATCTTCACAAAAATATGGGGTATTATACCTAGCATAACAAGATCATATCCTTCCTAGACTCAAAACAAGACAGAATGCCCAAGAATCTTCCAATTAGGGTGCCTCTGTACACAACATCTATCATAGGGAAAACTAAGATTGGTTGAACCCACCCCCGACTGCCTTTCCACGCTTACCTGGAATGATGTAAAGTAAGAGTGAGTCACAAGACTCAGTAAGTATATAGAAAGAAAAGGTTAATAGGGCTAATAACTAACTCGCCCATAACCATCCCCCAAATCATACCATGTTTCGCATGCCAAGTTATGCCATGTACCACAATGCCAAATCATAACGTAAATGTACCAATGCACACAAATAGTCCTTAGGGCCTACATAAGACATATACTGGCGCCTAAGTCTGGCATACAAACCTATTGTAGCCCAGTATAGGCTACCATAGACTTCTAAGGTATACACCAGATCATTCCTTGAAGTCTCAAAGTACACCTGTGGAGTATACACCAGATTATTCCCTACCGGGCCCAAATAACTTCTATATCTAAAGACCTCCAAGGTATACACCAGATCATTCCCCAAAGTCCCACATCCTCATCATTAAATGCAACAAATAAGGAAATGCAACGGTTTATGCAACATAAACGTGATGTCAAGGCCCCCATAAGCCAAGCATCAGGCCATGCTATTGAAAGTAAAGCAAGATCGCTATGGGGCAAGCAGTGTAGTTCAAAAATTTTAAACCTTACCTCAATCCCGGCGGTTGGATCAATGTCGAAATTAAATCATTCACATACAAATAAAATAAATCTAACCTTTAGATTTTTAAGTCGTTCGTGGATTTGAGCCGTCCAAGCATCCGGTCTCTAACTCGTGATGCGCGGCACGCGTCCGTTGGTAAGGAGAGTGGAATAGGAGTGCTAGCTCCTTCTCCTTTTTGCAGTTTGTGTATGGACGGAAAAAAACGTCCACGTTTCAAATCGATGCCAAAAAGAAACGGGGAAGAGTGAATGGCATTCATTTTTCAACTCTTGAAAAACCACACAACCAACCATTATCTTTGGGCAACTCATAAAGGGATATTTATAAAGAAAACATCCTAGGGTTTCTTAAACCCTAATAGATTGGGCTAGCCCATTAATCCTAGTTAAACTAGAATCTTAAGTGGACTTATTCTAATCCAACTAGAAATATAATTAAGTGGCCCAAATCCATTTATAAAATATTTAGCCCAAATCTAATTCAAGCCAAAATATTTATTATTTAATATTTGATCCAAATCTAATTTAACCCAAATATAATATTTAATATTTGGTCCAAATCTAATTTAACCCAAATATAATATTTAATATTTGGTCCAAATCTAATTTAATCCAAATATAATATTTAATTTAATATTTGGCCCAAATCCAATTTAGTCAAAATATTAACTTAAGCCCAAATATATTTTATTTCCTATTTGCCACTCTAATAAATATAAAATTATTAAATTAGAAACTCATTTTTAATTTAATCAATTGTCATTTTAGAAAACTCTTTCCTTTATGACGATCCCTCGTCATATCGACGTCATTACGTCTATTTGTTCTTTTTCCGTGAGAACCTACAATGGCATAACTTCTTGCTGAAGTGTCCCACTTAACCATACGTCCGCTCTTCTGGTTTAAGCCAAGGACCGTGCCTATTAGGCATGACTCATTAGGCTTCCGAATATGTTGGCAATGTGTCGGTACTAACACATAAGACAAGATTGGTCTCTAGCAAGGCATCATGCCTACCCAATTATTCAGAAGGATTCATAATCCGCAAATAACCTTTCACGAGCATGGCTACCGTGTAATTCGATCCTCTCGTCAATGTATCCTATGTGATCTCAAGTTGGCGATGTGTTGCTTGATTACGATCACATAAGTTTTCTTCGGTCCTCTAGATATCTTCACTTAATAGAAAGTGAATCAATAACTCATTATTGATCTCTTTCACCATGGCCATGGATTTAAAGTGAATATCTACTGAAGGCACCTTAGATACATCATTCTCTATCAAGGGATAGACGAGTCTCATCTTGGTTATGCACCCATCTCCATAAGCCTCACGGTATGTCCAACTATCGCCCACGTGCAGCCTTTATCTAGGTCCATCGAAACGATGTCAAAGCATACCGGTCTTCTTATGAGATGATCGTGACAACCTCAGGTCCAAGGATTAGTTACACACATCTCGTATAAGAATACCATCAACATTTAACCAAAATAAATTCTCATGGCGAGTCATGTCCAGTGACACGTTCTCCAACATCGGTCACCTATGTACTTGTCTAGACATCCCCATGCTTATGGGTGTGAGACCCCCATTGCTATCACATAACAAAAACATAGAACATACAAGTCTTACCGCAATTGTTAATGTTCATTCTTGACATTGCTACAACTTGAGACGTTTAATGATGTCTAGAAACTGTGATGCATCATCTCACATCTTTATAGATTAATCACAGTATACATCATATGAACTTCTATCTAGTTTCATTCGGTTATTACAATAATAACAAGAAACTAATAGAACGACTTCTTTGTAAAATTGAATAACTTCTTATTCAATAATAAACATGATTACAATTGTCAATGTACAACATACCCAATCTGATTGGGTCTAGAGCACCTACACTAACAACTACGTCTACATAAGAACTCACACATACAAATGCTCCATGCTTGTATGCTCATCTATAATACATAGGTCGGTACTCGCAAGTCAACTGTGTCATGCCAATGCTCACACCTCTACCGAATACAAAGCATGATTCTAGATGTATGTAAACTCATAGCTTAATATCCCAATGCATCACCATACAATGTGTAATAGAAAATAAATTAAAATACCACACAACCCCAAATAAAACCATCTAGAACCTACCTCATTAAGGTTCAGCATCATTTCGCAAAGAAACGTAAAGAGATCAAGCCCTACTCGGCCATTAAAACAAGACACGTCAAGAAATGCCAAATAAGATTCTCCCAACTGGCTAGGGAATCACAACTAGAAGCATCACCTCTTAACCCCTCAATGGTTCTCATCATAGCCCAAAGAAAAATATTTATTCCATAAAACTGGGGTGAGGTAAATCTCCCATAACAGAAGAATTCTAGTATCTAAATAGAATTTGATAGGGGTGCTATGAACTCAACTCATACCCAAATTACTCAATTAGCTTATCAAAATCAAGTCTACAACATCTAGACTATGGCACAAAATATGGATTTCATTTTGGATATCACCACAAGTAGTTATGCCCCAAGCACCAAAACATTATTGAATTAGAACTGAAGATTTAGATTTCTAATTGCTAGTTCATAGGGATCCAACTCCTCCAATTTTTGTCCAAATACCCCCAAATTATGTACCAAATTGAATCCTATCGAATCTAGTTTACAACAATTTAAACGATTTGTCAATTGAATATCTATACAAAAAGTTATCACTAAAATAGTGGAACATGCGCAATCTGAGTCGACTTGTGCCGAGTCAACTCGAATGATGCCGAGTCAACTTGAATCACCCTTAAGTCGACTTGGCCAAGAGCTAAAAGTGCCGAGTCAACTTGGAATGCCACCGAGTCGACTCAACAACCCAGAAACTCGAACTAACAAAGCAGAACACCTAAAAATCGCCCAAATCCTTTCCAAATCATCCAATACCTCATCCCAACTCTAAATACATCAAATATTTACATGTTATGAAGTAAAATAACCTCAATCCCGCAATCCAATTGAAACCAACAAAAATAAACCAAAGAGGAGGGAGATTTACATTACTTTCTACATAGGCACCAACATGACTTTTTCTCCAAAAATTGTAAAATTTTCCAAACTTTAACCCTCAACTCAACATCATCAAGGAATAAAGAAGCAAAGGGAGGAACCAAAAACTTGCATCCAACAAGAAAGGAAAGAAAGAAAAATAAGAAGGAACTTACACATCAAAGATGAAAAATAAGTGTAAGCAAGAACTTGCCTCTATTTGGATGAATCCACCGAAGATTCCAATTGCTAATCCCACGAATTTGAATCTACAACTTCAATTTCAAAGAGAGAATAAAAGAAAATGGGAGAAGAGAAGAATTGGATGGAAGAAGAAATCCCTTTTTATGTAAATACTTCAATTTCAAATATCAAATAATTCTTTTAAATAAATCCTCTTTATGTAAATACATCGTTCTCTTCTTTTCCATTTTTCATATAATATTCTACACACATACCTCGCATAGTCGTGGGTCCCATTTTCGTCAAAGTCAAATCCGTGACTTTTTCACTATTTTATCTTATGAGTCAAACCAACTAAAAAATATCACACTTAATCCTTCAAAAATAATGGCTCAACAAAGAAAATATTTTATTCTCATAGTTAACACTCAAACGCACTAACGGATCATTACAATATATCCAAAATCTAATTTGAATGTTTTGTAGTTTTTCATTTAAAACTATATTTAATGAATTATTTTATTATTATATGATCGTGGATGTCGAGGATAAACCCCTCTTTTTTTTTTATTTTCTCTAAATTGTTTAGCTTAATCAAATTGTGCTTGATAAAATTCATAATAAAATGACATCATAGCAATTTTAACAATTGGGTCGATTTATGTGTCAAACTAGAGGTTGATATTTATATAAAAACAAAACAAAAAAATAAGGCAACCTTAAATTTTCTCCTTCTCATTGCCAAATTTGAGCATATAATATTTCATAAATGATGTTTTATTTACATAAATAAAAAAAATTATTTTTGAATTTTGAAAATTACTTTAACTGTTCAATTTATTTTTGCGTCGTTTCATTTTTAAACTTTTAGTAAGAATCTAATAGTTGGACCATCTATATAGTGACCAAAACATAGTTTAGAAGATAAATTATTTTTAGAGAATTTATTTTCTAATTTTTATGTAAGTTAAATTAGTAATGGGTATCTGCTTAGTAATCATTGTTAGATGAAAATGAAAAAATATATATATATATATATATATATTAAAGTAAGTAAACTACCTCATAAAGGAGGAGAAAACACTTAAAACTGTTTCAACTCTTAATTCTCTCAATACTTGCTCTTAATTCTCTTCTTTTCCATAATCTGTTTCAACTCTTACACTTAAATTTCTTCCCTCAACACTAGTTTCCCAATTCAATCTACAACAGAACTAGGCGGAGCAGAGGCTTATATTATAAACTCATCCAGCCTTATTTTCATTGGATTGAATCCTCAGAGAAGGCCAAGGAACAGCTAGAAGAAGACCCTTGCAACCCCGCATTTCGAGCCGGGATTGCCATGCCACCCTTGAGGAGTAAATCAGGCTCAGGCCTTGTCGCCTCAACATGTCGAATCTCCTTCAGCATTGCAGCCACATCCTTCATCGCTGGACGATCATGAGGCTGCACGCTGGTGCAGAGACACGAAACAGCCAGCGTTTGCAGCATTTCGTGCATCTGAGGATCCGGCCTTCCTATGAGCTTTGGGTCAAGAATGTCAATGGGATTGCCTTTGGCACGCAGATGATCACGCACCCACAGAACTAAGTTCGCGCCCCCTGGCAGAGTCGGGTCCAGGGGATGCCTCCCTGTCAAGACCTCTAGCAGGACCACGCCAAAGCTGTACACATCGCTCTTCTCAGTGATCCTTGGCATCAAACCATGTTCTGCAATGCCATGAAAAACACATTTGGGTTAAAAACTTATGTTACCATATGGAGAGTAATTGAACACTAGGTCAAATTTACCTGGAGCCATGTAGCCATAGGAACCGGCAAGGAGTGGCCTCTCAGCGTGTCTTGAGCAATCAACATTGTCAGCATTGACAATCCTGGCCAGCCCAAAGTCGGCTAGATATGGTTCGAAATGAGGGCCTAATAGAACATTCATGGCCTTGACATCTCCATGAATCATAGGAGGCAAGCAATCGTGGTGCAAGTACGCAAGGGCATGTGCAACGCCTAAAACAGCATCATATCGCAACTCCCATTCTGCTCCTCCCTTGCCGGCACCATGAAGGAGTGAGCTCAAGCTTCCATTAGGGAGGTAATCGTAGAACAGCAGTTTCATGGCCCGGTTTGATCCCCAGCCAAGCAGGCGCACGATGTTCCTGTGCCTGATTGATCCTAGTGTTCGAATCTCTGATTCGAATGCTCCAGACTCCTCTGAGGACCACATCTTCTTCACCGCCAGTGGTTCCCCTCTTCCAATTGTCACCCTATACACCACGCCAGAGCTTCCAGTGCCAATCACATTTGCAGATGTTAGGCTCTGCAGTATTTCATCAATGGAGAATTCCATCTTCTGATAAAGCGTTACTTCCCAACTGTCAACGCTTGTGGATCCATCGCTGGCCACACGCACACGAACCAAGACATAGATTGCTAACAGCACTAGCACCGCGCTGACACCGACGAGAATTGTCATTGCCAGCTTCATCGTGGATTTGGCGTGGCCTAGAGCTCCCATTTTGTCGGCAGGAGTAACAACCCCACTGGGGATGAACAGAGCTTGGTTTCCAGCCAGGTTACTCATCGGGAGGTTATGGAAGAATGGTGTGTCAGGCAATTCACCGGAGAAGTCATTGAATGAGACATTCAAGGATACAAGGTTTTGAAGGCTTGTGAGGACGTTCAGGTTTCCGGCAAGCTTATTGTGCGAGAGATCAAGTATTCCCAGTTTGGTTAGACCCGAGATTTCGAATGGGATCTCCCCTGCCAACTGGTTCCAGCTCAGATTGAGAGAGATCTCGAGTGCTGGGATTTTGCCCAATTCTTTTGGAATTTCACCGGAGAAGCCATTGTTTCCGAGATCCAACAGTTGAAGCTTACTGCAGTCCGAGATTTCCGCCGGAATCCCCCCGGAAAGCTGATTCTTCCCAAGATTGAGTTTAGTTAGTTGAATTAACGAACCAAAAACACTGAGTGGCAGGGGACCGGTAAGCAAATTATCCGAAAAATCGACCAACTGTAAGCTCTGAGGCAGAGTGTAAGGCAGAGAACCAGAGAACCCATTTGAATGGAGATCAAGAAATTCAAGATTTCTGCATCCTGAAATCGAAAGCGGAATCTCTCCCACAAATTTGTTGAAGCTCATGTCGAGAAAATTCAAATTTGTCAAATTTCCGATCTCCAATGGAACAGTGCCGGAAAGCCGGTTTTGGTTCACCCGGAACCGATACAAGCTCGAGCAGTTTCCAATCTCCGGCGGTATAATGCCGGAAAAATCATTGTCAAGTAGCAGCAGCTTGGTGAGGTTTCTTAATGCAAAGATTTGCTTTGGGATTGGACCCAACAGATTGTTGAAAGAAAGGTCTAGAAATTCCAGATTCCGGCATTCCGATATGGATTCCGGAATTTTTCCTGTGAGATTATTCTGCCAGGCGAAGAACAGATTCAGGGTCTTCAAGTTGCCGATTGAATCGGGAATTTCGCCGGAAAGATGATTGTTGTCGAGTTCCAGGTAATTCAAAGCGGTGCAGTTGCAGAGTTCACGAGGGATCGAACCTGATAACTGGTTATCGCTCAGCAGAAGCTCTCGAAGCCCCGAAAGCTTTCCGAAGCTCGCCGGAATGCTGCCGGCTAAGAGATTCTCCGACAGGTCCAAGACGGCGAGTTCTCTGCAGTCTCCGAGCTGGTTCGGAATTGTGCCGACCATGGCGTTCTGCCATAGCAACAGGCTCCGAAGATTTCCCAGCTCCCGAATTCGGCCGGGAATTTCACCTGAGACTGAATTTTGATGCAAGTAGAGGTTCTTCAGCTCGCTGCAATTGCCAATCTCTTCCGGGATAGGACCCGACAACTGGGACCTATAAATGGCAATGGTTTGTATTTTCTTCAGTTTCCCAATCGATGGCGGAAGGCTACCGGAAATGGCGGTCTCGACGAGGCCTAAAAAGGCCAAGTTGGAGCAGTTTCCGATCTCCCATGGCAGCTCGCCCCGAATATTCCGATTTCCTCCGGCCCGGAAAACCTCCAGATTGCTCAATTTCCCGATGCTCTTCGGGATTTCGCCGCTCAGCCGATTGTCGTAGAGCGTAAAATGCACCAAACTCGAGAGGTTTCCAATGGCGGACGGGATTTCGCCTTCCAGAAAATTGCCGTCAAGTAACAAACTCCGCAACTTTCTCAGCCTGCAAATCTCCGGCGGGATTTCTCCGGAGATAGAATTATCAGCAATGTCAATGACGGTAAGTTCCAGGTAGTCTCCGAATTGTTTGGGGATGGTTCCGGTGAGATTGGCCGACGAGAGGATGAGAGAAGCCAGTGAGCTGAGCGGCTGGAGATTTGACGGCAATCGGCCCTGGACATCGACTGAAACGAGGCTTATCTTCACCACATCGCCATTGGAGTTGCAGTGGATTCCAAACCAGTTGCATGGACTTTGGTCGGAGGGATTCCAGGACGCGAGAACGTCGGTGGAGCTCTTGAGGCTGGCTTTCCATGCTAAGAGAGTTTGGCCCTGTGCATCAATGGCGGAACAAGAAGAAGAGAAGAGAATGAGAGAAAGGAAGAAGAAGAAGAAGAAGGGATTGTTGCTTAAGGAAGAAGAAGGCGGCATTGGGAAGAGTGGATGCGTTGCTTTGGGATTTGCAGAGCCATGTTTTGTTTATAGAAGAGAACGGGAGAGAGACGAGACGAGAGACGAAGATCTGGATCGAATCCAATTGCACCGCAGCTTATTCTATTTATTATTTCTTTATTTTATTGACATTTGGTGCTCCGTTGTTGTTAATTCAGAGATGGCGATGCACATCCGCTTCATCTGCTGCACAGTTTTGCTTTCTGTCTTTCATTCATTTGGTTGGTTCGGTTGGTTGTTTCTGTCGGCTCCATATTCTTTTTCCAAGTAAAGAGGGTTAAGTCCCATACCAATACCAATAGAAGAGATTCTTGCCCGAAAGTATATAGAATCATGTTAGGTGTACTTATATTTTGTACATCTTAAATTATATAAGGGGATATTATGACCAAAATACCTTACGCCTCAAGTGTCTCTATGCATTTCATAAGGAATTTTTTTATCATAATACTCCCTTATGTAGCACAAGATATATAAAATGAGTGTACTAATAACATTTTTCAAGTATATATGATTGGAGTTCTTAGGAGACGTCGATTGATCGAGTAAATGATATATCGGTGCCACTTTGATAGGTCATGAGTTTTATCCTCATTTTATGCAGTGAGACAAAGACTCATACTTATAATTTATTTTTTCTAACATAATCGACAACACGAATATTAAAATTCACATAAAAGTGAGCATAAATATCAAAAATCGCATTAAAGTGATTATCCCAAATATATATAATAGGAGGAGGGGGGATGATTAGTCTTGATCTGGCTTATGACATTAGGTTTGCGTTAAGCTTTTTGCCACCAACAGAAGGTACTACTTTCCCATTTATTTGTACTAGAGAACCACCTATCTATGACCTTGATGTGACCCACCCTACTAAGCATAGGTGACGACGTCAATGATTTCCGCTTTCCTTGAACCCCACCGCCCACTAGCATGCATAGAGAAAGACATACTATTTATTTCCTATTCACTTTAATTATCCTTGCTTTTCTTTATCCATTTTCAACTTCTATTTAGTATTATGTGGTGTTTATTAATGTTTTTTTTTTTACTTGGAAATCAAGGAGTCTGCATTGCAATAGTCTTTGGTCGGAGCGTTTCACTCTCTTTGTAAACTACGATCCATCACACCTAGGCTAACGACTTGGACAAGTACATCACGGATTAAAACTCAAATTCTAGCTCCAAAGATATATGCAGATTATTGACAGTCGTATAGAGACAGATTCGAGTGTTTATTAATGATACAAATAAATAATAAATATTAGCTCAATTATAAAAGGAAGGTATTTTTTAAGTAGTTTAACATGTATTTTTGTGTAATTTTACCAAACAATATTTCTTAAAAATTAAAAAAATAATAATATAGTACATAGCTGATATGCCAACCAAAATGGGCCCAAAAACTCAATCCAAGACAAGTACAAAAGTCTAAAAAGAAAAGGACATAAAAGACTGGGAGACTTTTCCAACTGAAGAGGTCCGGTGAGACCCTTTGGCAAGCTTGCTTCAAGGACCATAAGAAAGGACTTTCCGAGAGATCGGGCCCTTTCCCTCTATCTGATAGCGATCACATCTATAAATAGGGGTTACCCCTACTCTCTAACTATATCAAAAAGTTATACAAAAACTTTATGCATTCTTCTTTGGTTTTCGATTAATCTAACTTAAGCATCGAAGGATTCATATGGGAAAATTTTGTACGCCCTTTGACCAACTTTTGTCTTGTAGATTCTTAAAAACCTTAAGATAATTCCCTCAATACAAATTTTATTGTTGTATTTTAATGACAACAATTAGCACTATCTGTGAAAAACTTGATCGAAAAGCTAAAGCAAATTAATAATGGCTTATACAAGATCACTTGTGGATGGAAACTAATAAAGTCGAGAAAGACTTGAAGTCCAATCTCCCAAAAACACTCAAACACCATGAGAGACCCTTCCATTTGGGGTCTTGAGAACCTCCAAATTAGCTCCCCCTATTATCTCTCTAATTGACTATGAGGCTTTTTAGAGGCAACACAAGAAGAGTGTACAGGCTCTCCAGCAGATGGTAGGTTTATTACAGAACATCATACCTCATGCCTCTTTGTAGCAAACATTATAGAACTGTGATTGGAAAGCAAAGTGTGTCAATCACGATGACTCTCCAAGGAGATATAAGTAAATTTGTCTCTCCATGAGGGCCCCCAAGCAGATGATCACTAAGAGACTCTCCTAGACTTGGCTCTACCTCAGGAAAATGAATATGTTGTCTAAAAGCTTCACGTTAAAAGAGAACCCCCCTTAGAAAAAGAAATACCTAGTGATAAGAAAAGTACAACTCCTATAGAAGGCCGAGCCCCTTCTAAAGACTAGCTTAGGAAAGCACAAGAAGTTTGCAATTCGTATGTATTTAGTGCTCAAGAGACAACGAACATGAAAAAGATGATAGAGAAAATTTTGAAATAAAAGAGCTGGTACTAACCCAAGAGGATCATTAGAGGAAGAGAAAAATGCCCTTCACTTTAGAGATTATGGAAAAGTCTCTTTCGAGGAAATTCAAAATGCCCCAGTTGGCTACTTATTTAGGGAAAAGGGATCCTCATGACCACATACAAAATTATGAATCCTTCATGTTGTTTCACGGCTAGGAAGACGCTATTATGTGTTGAGCCCTTCCCTTTAACTTTAACTAATCATGCACATGTTTGGTTCAATGATCCGGTTGAAGGGTCTATTTCCTCTTTTGATCAATTAAGAAGGGAATTCATTAAGGCCTTCACCATCAGTAGTCAAAGAAAGAAGGACACCGCCTACTTCCTTAACATTCAATAGAGTAGCAAAGATACCCTCCAATAATATGTCTATCGATTCCAAAATACAATGTTAGAGATATGAGACTTGTAGGTAAGGGTAACCGTCACTAAAATGGTTCAAGGAACCTGGTTAGCCCTTCTACAAGAGTCACTTTCCTTAGACTAGCCAACAAACCTAGTAGATCTATTTCTTTAAGCTAACAAATATATCTTCTAGGTTGAAGTGATGAGAATGGTAAAAGGAAGTGAGGATAAAGAAAGAAAAAGAAGGGAAAGAGAATATGATGAAGGGACAAGTAAGAGGGTGGACAAGTCTAAAAAGCTCGATGCCCCCTCTAAGATTTATTTATGAAATTACACCTAGCTCACCAAGCCACAATCCGCCATCCTTGCAACTATTGAAGGATCGAGTCTCATCAAATTCCCAAAGAAAATTGATCGATCCTCATAAAGAATAAGGACACTTTCTATAAGTTTTGTAGGACTCGTGTGATGTTTTACTCTTGTGTTTAATTTTGATGATGAAAAAGTATCAAATGGTTTTAAACTCTAAATCAAAGTATAGGATTTGAAAACAAAAATCAATTTCAAGTGCTTTGTTAAAATGAAAACCAAATGATCTATAATTTTCTATAGATAAAAATTTGCACAAACAACTATTTAGATGAATTTCCTAAATGATTTTTACAAATTAGTTTTGAACCATTAGATAAATAAAGTAAAAAAATTTCAAAGGCAAAAGACCATCTTTATGTTCTTGATAGATTGATATTTTGTCTTTGATATACTTTTGATGATAAAAATCAATTGCATCTTGATAATGAAATTATTTTATCTATGGTTATTATCTTAGTGCTCTAAATTTCTTTTATATGATTTATTAAGCACCAAAATTAATTTAATCATACAATTAAATTTTGATGACAATTGAAATATTATATTTCTATTTAATCAAAAATTATTGAATGAAAATTAAATTCAATGCCAAGATATCTTGTGAAAAATTTCTTATGGCATTTTGAAATATTGTGTTTAATTTTAATTGATTTAAAATGAATTTTCAATAAAATATCTTTTAACCAAAGAAATCATTGTTGAGTGCATTCAAGATCATCTGTCAACAAGTATTAGAAAAATGCATGAAACTGTTGACAGTTTTCTAGCACTCTATCGACAATCAAAAAGCATGTTTTGATTATGCCATGAAACTATTAATAGTTTGGCAAGCAACTGTCGACAATCAGTAAGTTTGCAAAGGCAACTATCAACAGTTTATATACTTTTGTCGACAGTTTTTCATTTCTAAGCCTATTCTGTCGACAGTTTATGTGCTTATGTTAACAATTTGTTATGCATAAATTTTCAATAGCTAGTTTTTCAAACTCTAATGGTCACAAACGGGTACATTTCTCTTGAAACTTTTGGGAGGCCTATAAATACAAATCAAGGAGATCTTGAAGAGACTAATGGATAGAAATGAAGTGAAGTGACCTTACAAATTATTTACATCTTCTCAATATTCTCAATTGCAATTGTGTTTTAAATTTTCTCTCTCAAAAGCTTTGATCTCAATTTGTATTTTATCATTCAAGCCTTGTTTTTATTTTGAGAGACATTGCAACTAAGAGATTCATCTCTTAGATTCTCTCCTATTATACATTTCTTGTATTTTCTAACTTTGGTAGTTAGAAGGCCTACTTATCTAAGTAAGAGGTTTATATTTTCCTACCTTGTTACTAGAGGGTATATCCGGAGTGATATGAGGATTTTTAGTGGATTGTTTACAAAATCTTTAATGAGGAACTAAGGTAGTAGATTAAACTTATTTTAAACTGAACCACTATAAATTCTTCGTGTTCTTCTCTCACTTGTATTATTTTGTTTGTTTATCATTGTTAGCATTTCAATATCCTCACTTTCATTGAATTTTATTTTCCATCAAAAGGATTTTAAGTTTCAAACTAAATTTTTAAATTACCCAATTCACCCCTGTAATACTCAAGAAATTTGGATTAATTAAGAATAAGAAATTTATTAGAAAAATAGGATTTCAGAAAAGATTGGTATCTAAATAGCTTGACAAATTGACCGAATCGACTATAGGGAGTACCCTAGAGCGAAGATGCCAACGAAAAATTACGTGGCATTAACGAGCGTCTCGAGATAGGATTTATGGTGCCAAAAGAAATCGGATCGGTACAGCTAAAATGCAACTGCCAATTAGGCTACAATACCGAATTATTATAGACGATTTCCAAAAAGTCAACGGAAGCTTGAAGGGTCTTCGATTTTTCATAAGGAACAACCCTTTAGTGGTTTTAGGAAGAAACGAAGAGGTTTAGGGCCAAAATAAAGATTCGGGCCAAAGTGCAGTTTTTCAAAATTTCTAGAGGGAGGCCGAAACGATATTTTTTCAGAATTTTTAGGGGTCAAATAGATGTTTTTAGGCTTAAGGGTCGTAAATACAATTATGCAAAGTCGAGGGGCTTTGTGAAAATGGGTTAAAGAGAGAAAGCCAAAATATAAGGGGCTATAATGCAATTTCAAGAAAATCCCAAGCAACCATGGCCGACCAGCCATCTCGTTGCCGAATTCGGCCATGGGAGTCACGAGGAAATGGCTGGGGGACCTCGGGGGCAAGGCCAAGACTAGATTCTTGGCCAACAAGTGGCCAAAATCACATTAAAATCGAGCCAACTTTCGGCCGAAAGTGGCTGAAAGTTTGGCCACTTAGATCGCGAAAAATGGAGCTTTCGGTGGGTTTTTGGACCGACTTGGGGGAGGTAGAGACTCTAGGAGACTTGGGTTGGTCAAGATCGAGCTTTTGAATGATCGAAATGGCCTATAAATAGGCGTTAATGAAGGCCGAATTTGGGGAAGAAATTGGCTTCAAATCGAGGCCGTTTTTGAATGAATTGAGCGACCAAAATAAGGGGCTTTTGTTAC
The DNA here is from genome assembly GCF_014633365.1 of Diospyros lotus. NCBI lineage: Eukaryota > Viridiplantae > Streptophyta > Magnoliopsida > Ericales > Ebenaceae > Diospyros > Diospyros lotus. The sequence continues at coordinate 6,721,477 of NC_068352.1, read as the reverse complement.
CCATGAGGAGTAGATTATTTCTGAAAACTTTGGTGAGTTTTGGTGACCATTTGAGTGGGTTTCGAGCGTTGGCCGAAAAAACGCAAAGCAGCCGGAGGCGGTCTGTTAATCGGCCATTTGAGCCGGTTCCGGCATGTTTCTCGGCCACCAAATGGTGCCATGGTGATCGACTCAATGAGTTCTTCAAGATGGTGGAGTCAAAACGAGCATCGAGGCTTGTTACAGGTGGCCAGCGGCGAAGGAATCGCCTGAGAAGAAAACACGTGTAAGCTACACGCGCGGATCTCACGCGCATCCCACACGCCAGCGCATGGGGGCCTAGAAAAATGTGAAAAAAATCCCTAAAAAATCTAGAAAATTATTTTACGGAGGTCCGTGCAAAAAGTTTTGAGGTTCGGGTTCTCAATGTCTCAATTTTAGCATCAAAAAACCTCGTTTTGCATGAAAACACAACACCCGGGTAAGTCCAGTATTTTTCCTTGGAAGTTTATAGTCTATTATGAATTATTCTAGAAAATTATCGGACAACAAGTAGAGTCTCCATAGGCGAGACGTTATTTAATCTTGTTTATAGGATAAAAGCATTGATCCATGTTGAAATTGGGGTTGAATCTCCTAGAGTAGGTGACTTTGATGAAAAAAGGAACTCCAAAACTTTAGGAACAAACCTAGACCTCAGGAAATGGTTGCTTATATGGGGACATGGAAGTGTGTGCACTATCCTCAATTCTTTTAATTCTCCTCTCTTTCCATTCATTATCAAAAGAGCAAATTCTAGCAAAAGTTGAGGGTAGAGGCTGACGATTGAACAACACTAGGGAAAGAATCCACGATGGGTCCGTCAATGGCTCCCCTCATTCCCTTAGCAAGAAAAGGATCACTCTTCTTAGCCGAGGGGACAATGCGAGATGTTCCACACTCATCCAATGGCCTGGAAGGCCCCGAAAACTCCTTAAGAGGAAGACCACAGCCCACGGCAATTAACACCTCATGTAGATGACATAGCCCAAGAGAGGCTAACTTCCTAATAACCTCACGATATATTGTGCAGGTAATCTTAGGAGAGGGAAGCTCACTACCTAAGTGCCCCACTCATCATCCTAACATCACTTGAGTGGAGTATTCCAACTTGACGGGGGTTTCACCTAGAAACACCCAAACTCGAAGTTATCAAGATTGTTTAACAGATCAAAGAAAAGCCTATCAAGTTTGGGTAACCTCTAAAGGGTGAAGAAATAGGCCCGATAGTCTACCCCCCAAAGCCTATATAAACAGTTAAACTACTCAAGGGAATGCATCACATCCCACTAACTAGTCCCAACTGTTGAGGTGGAGCTGGTTGGGACCAAGTGGCTCATCCTTATAAACTCCATGCCAGATTGGAGAATTGGGAAACAAAGACCAGCTATTAAAGATGCCTTGTGAACACCTATGCAACCCTCATCCACACGAGTCGTGCAAGTATCTCCCTGACTAGGCACCCTCACCTCACAGTCAGAGGGAAAAGGGTAGGGAAGTTTGCCTTTATCCTCTTGAGGTCCATTTCAACTAACCTAGAACCCTTTCCTAAAAGAACTCTTAACTTCATGGGCGAGAACAAGCCTTTGTACTTGTTTAGTCTTAGCCATTTGCTTAAAAGAACGTACCGAATAGTTGAGGTTTCCGAGAGAGTTTATAAGAAGTCTCTGGGATAGTGTAAAGGTATCCAGGAAGTCTTTAAAGAGGCAGAAGAGTTCACATGAGTCTCCAAGAGAGTGGGGAAAGAGTCTTTCGGAAGTTTTAGTAAAATTCACTTAGGTGAAAAGTGAAAAAGAAGTGACCCAGGAACACCTTTAATAGGAGAACCTCGGAAGGCGAAGCGGCAAACTGGAAAAAAAATTAAAACCGCACGATCCCAAGATGGTTCACTAAATAAAGCTATAACATAAAATTAATAATAAATAAATAAAAGTCCCAAGTGAGTGAATAATCTACTGAAGAGAGAAAAAAGCAACAAAATTACTCTATCCTTTTAGAGGCACAGAATAAGTGGGAAGGAATTGATATGCTAATCAAAATAGACCCAAAAAGCCAAGTCTAAGACAAGTACAAAAGTCCAAAAAGCAAAGGCCGAAAAGGGCCTTGGAGATTTTTTCTGACTAAAGAGGTCCCCATGAGACCCTCGCAAGCCTTCTTCAGGAACCATAAGAAAGGGCTCCCTGGGAGACTCAAAAGTCCCCTGAAGACCTCTCCCAATTGCATCCTCGCTAGAAACCCTTCAACTCACCCCTAAAGTCTTTGCTTGACAAGCCAGAACAAATGGTTGTAATCTCAATCTTGAAAGAAGTGGGGACTCTACCGTCTATTAGCTATCACCTCTATAAATAAGTGGTGCCCCATACTCTCCAAGTATATAAAAATATTCTACAAAAGAGCTCTATATTCTCTTCTACATTTTGGCTTTCACTTAAACATAAAAGAATTCGTGTCTGCAAAAAAATGTCATATGCCCTCTAACCAACTTTTATCTTATAGATTCTTAACGTGTTTAAAAGATTCTCTCAATACAAATTTTATTGTTATATTTAGACGACAACGATAGTAATATCAAATAAGTTCACCATTAGTTGATTCTTGTCCTTTCAGTATTGTGCTACTTCACTTGCAAAAATTCATTTTTGTAACTCTTTTTTATTTATTTTTGCTTGAATTCATGAACCTAACTTTTTTACTCTTTTGCTTATATATCACAAATTGTCAAATCTTCTAATATTCTGATTTTAAATAACTTGGTTGAGGAGCAAAGAGAATGGTACAATGAATTATGACTGCTCACTCTTTCTGTTGTGTGAGGGCTGCATCATCCCCACACATTTGTTGCATTCATGGACAAACCAAACCAAACAGAAAGTGAAATAAAGTAAGTGGGAAAAAGAATAAAGGAAATTTGCAGTCACTGTTGACTTCAAGATGCTTAAATATCAATTATTTTCCTATTTTATTAATTACTATTTGTTGTTTTGAAAATTAGAAGGCTATGGCATTAGGATATTTGCTTGTTTTTAATTTTTACTATTTTTTATTTGGGGTGTCCGAGGTTTGTCCGACAAATCCCTAGAGACAAGTGATATTCCCCTTTAATGCACCAACGGGTAAATCCAGGTGTGAATACAATCTATAAATACTAAGAATTAGGCATTCGGCGCAATTCATGTGGGACTTACCTTTCAATCTTAGCCTTCTAGTAATAAATCTGCCTTCTAAGTCACCGCACTGATTCAAATTCTAATATTTCATGCGAAATTCTAAATACTTTACCACTACACAATGTCCCATAAAATAATTTTTTTATTATTTTTTTTTATCATTAAACAAGGTGTTATTAACTCAGTGTTGCCTAAGTTTGAAAATTAAAAAAAAATGTTAAAACTATAGTAGTACTAGTCAAGAAGTACCAGCATTTCATAATAAAGAAGTAATTATTTTTTACCATATTCCTAAATAATATCATATCTTATTAGATGAAGTTGGTAACATAAATTTAATCTTATTAATCATCTTTATTTATTTATTATATGTAATGGTTTCATATCGAATTTTTGTTAGTCTTTTACGATATCTTTTGTTAAAAACTTATTCTATTTTATCTCTCCCACAAATTTTTTTATTAATCTTTTTCTAACACGAGCGAACGATTTTGATCGTGTCGAGAGGATCATATAATGAGTAGAAACTATTTTAAAATTTTTAAAAATAAGAAAAAACCTCATTTTTCAATTCTTAACTCAATTTCCCTTTGTTAAAAACGATTATTTTTAATATTCTATTACAATTAAAATATCAAAATGGTATAAGATTAAAATTTCTTATAATCTTTATGACAACCACTCAAATATTATGCTATTTTTGGAAAGAGTCGTTTCTATTAACAAATTTACTTGTACTTTATAAAGTAGTACATTTTTATGGTTCGGACTCTCGAAATTCATAAATATATGTACGCGCAATTTTAAGTACATGGGGGTATGGTATGACACTCTGTTCATTTTAATTACATTATTACCCTTTCACATTATATCACCTCTCTTACATCACACTTTTTACACTTTTTATTGTTTTTACACTTAAGGAAGAACAAAAGTTTGGCTTACCAAAATAGAATTAATTAAAGTTGTCGGATTAGTTTTGTTTGATTTTTTTTTTCTTTTTTGTATCGATTCGATTCGATTAATTTTTTTTCAAAAGTTTGATTTTTTATTTTCGACTCAATTTTTTTGGTTAGAAAAATCAAATCGACCGAACTTAAAAATAATATTATTTTAATATTTATAAAAAAATATTATTTTCTTTGATTTTGTGTGTTTTCTATAAGTTATTTTAATTTTTTTAATTTAATCTATTCGGTTTGATTTATACAATTCAGATTCAATTTTTTTGGTTATTAGTTAATTTAATTTTTTGGATTAATTAGTCAGTTTAATTTAATTTTACTCCTCGATGAGTGGATTTCTATTAATTCGGTAACCAAACTGACCTTTTGCACCCCCTATCTACACCACACTTTTTCTTAATTTTACTATATTTTTTCTCCTAAATACACTACGCTCTTTTATTTTTACATTATATCTTAAATAGTGATATATCCAAAAATATTGTAATAGTTCCTATACATACAGACATTAATACAAGTGTTGTGGACATTGGTTGCAAGTTGTGTACAATCAAGAGCATCTACAAAATGGATCCCATGTGACCCATAATTAGCAAGGAAATGGAAACTTTCCATCTTCATGTACCCTCACTTTCATATATAAAAAATTGTGTAGTTTGGCTAACACTGGGTTGATGGCTACTAGGCATACCATTGGCGCCAAGTACCCCCTTAACATTTATAAAATACCAATTGATAGTCAAATATAAAAGGCAAAATGCACCACCTTTATTATTAGTGCCAGCTTAAGAGTTAGTGTGGCTCTAGGCAATAGAGGCATAATCAACCTTAACACTTTTTCTCTCTCTCTCTCTCGTTTTCTTGTGCAAGTACTAAGTAGTGTCACGGCCACCTCGCATTTGCAATATGTTGCTCTTGGTCTCCTTTCTCCCACAGACGACTACGTCTCTTAGTCTCACGACTCTCATCGGCGTCTACCGTCTCCTTTCGTTGACATCTCCTTTTATCTATCGACATTTGCAATCTCCTTCCTCAAGCATCTCTTTCACTCTCTAGCGTCGCATCCCTCCGACATCTGGTGTGCCATTGTTTTGGGCCTGTCTATTACAAAGCACCATCCTTAAATTTATTGCTCCATTTAACCTTTCTTTTCATTTCTTTCTTTTACCAAGTTCTTCTTTTCTAAGGCCCGTTTGGTTGTGGATTAGGTGGTAACATGGCCCCATACTAAACTAATAATGTTTTGTTTAATATGAAAAGAAAAAAAAAGATTAATTAACTTTAAATAAAATAACGTTGGCCAAGTGAAATTATATAGAACTTCCACCATGTGATTATATAAAGTCTCACCCTTTGCACAACTAAACAGCTATGTTGTTAAGATGATTTTACCTCTCTCTACATAAACTATCTAATGTTCTCTATCTTCATTTCTTATGATCTAGATATCGTATTTTGGTTGTTATTGCCTAAACATAATAATAAATTTATAGTTGGGAGTAAGTGTCCGTTTGAAATCTCCAGTCTCTAAGAGGCCTGCAAAAGAGGAAGCAGTTAAAGATGCTGGATGTCTACTGTACAAACTCTCAAATACTTAATTTAATCTCCAAAAAAAAGTGTAAAAAAATAAAAAGATTATAATTTGAGTAGAGTTTTTGTCTTATCTCGATCAGAGAAATCACCTATTATTTATAGAGATCGAAATTAACAAGTAGGGAAATATCCACGTCTTTCGAATCATTTGTTCTTGATTTCCAAGTAAAGACATCGAATGTGAGTTTGACACATTCTTAAACCCAAGAAAAGTCTCTATAAGAGTCTCCTAGATGTACCCAAAAGAGATCTCCAAAAGAATCTCTAAATAGACAATTTTGTCGGGAAGACCTTTCAGTCTTCTCTTTTTTAGTTTTTTTCTTCTTAGACCTACCTTGAGTTTAGAATCCCTATCATCTTCCTTTTTCTTATTTTATTTCATCGTAAAATAATCACACCAAACCATACTGACATAATAACAATAATAAATCAGCATCAACATTGATTAATTGTTATTGAAACATAGACAAAAAGCCCTAAATTTTAAATTCCGCCTAAAAATGCCAAATGCTTCCATCCACTTGAAAAAAGTATGTTTTGGATGTTGTGAAGGATGGGATGAATCAATAATTTGAACCTTAATTTGGCATGGAATGAAACAAAATGTCACATCAACACACACCCGCAGGCTCACGCTAAGGCACCTTTCGTTGTTTGCTCTGTCCTCTTCGGGTGGCCATTTCCTTGCTTAGATCTTCCCCATTTTATTTTATCCTTTATATAAAATAAGTACCCTATGTTTTGTCTGTTCCAAAGCCCATAGTTAATAGTTAAGGTCATGTCATTGTCCCCTAATCACAAGGCTGCTGTCCCAATCCCTCCTTAAATCCAGTGGTCTATGCTTACTGATTATGATAAAATTAGAGTTTATTAATGGGGGTCAGGCGGGGTGGATGCCCCTTCATTATTATCATGGCTTTGCTAAGCACTTCTAAACTTTAGCTAAGGACGCGGCTTGAAGGGATTCTCTTGTTTTATAATTTACTATTATTTAAGAAATTCTAAATATGCTATTTAAAATGTTTAAATATATATTTTAACACATTTTTTCATGTAAACATTCCAATTCTTTACTATTTTAAAGATAGCACTAAATGAAAAATATGTATAAGTACAAGAATTAAAATATTTTTTTTATTATTTAAAATAAAATATAATTGATATAGAATGGATTGTCAAATGAGACAAAAAGTCTATAAAGGTAGGTTTGATTGGAGGATGGAAAGTGGGATGGAATTTTAATTTTATGGAATTTCAATTCTCACCCCACTCCCTAAGAATTTTAATTTCTTGATTTCAAGGAAAATTCTCGCTTTTTGAATTAAAATAGAATTTCAATTCCAATTCGATGGGAAAAAAAAAAAAGACTTTAATAGAATTTCCTGAAATTTGGGTGAAAAATGAATTTCAAACTCATTTTTCACTCTTTCACCCTTATCAAATGCACCCTTATAATAAAAATTTGTTTGAGATGTTAATGAAAAAACTGTTGATGTAAAGGGTCTTTATGGTGTAAGATATAAATAGTATTAGTTAAGTGACAATTTATTAGGGTTAAACTCAATTTATTGGGTCTTGAATTCAAATGCCGAAAAAATTAGGACAAATAGTAAAAAATAATAATAATTTTTTTGTGAATATATAAATTTATTGAAATGTTTCAATTTTGTCAATTGTATCCCAATTGATTCAATTAAGTGTAATTTTATCTAAATACTTGAAATCAATTTGAAAAGCGTGTGTCATTACTGACGTGTCAAGCCACATGTCATAAAAAAAATATAAAAATTAAACTCACATATATAATTTTATTTTTTATTTTATATATATATATGGGTCTTACTCATATTTTTTTTATAAGAAGTAAAATGTCAAATCAGCAATGATTTATACCTCTCAAATTGATTTAATAAAATTACTGAACCAATTGAAATAAAATTGTCAAAATTAAAATGTTTAGATAAATTTATAAATTCAAAAAAAAATTAGAATTTTTTACTATTTACCCAAAAAATTATAACCCTTAACCTAAGACTTAAATCCTAAATCTTTATCAGTAACAAAATGTTAAATTTCTGAACAAAACCCACTTTTGTGGGCAAAAATAAAATAGGGGTAGAGCAGAGCAAGACATGTTGCATACAGCCTGGGCCTGGGCCTGGGGTGGGTTACTTGGTATCGAGTTAATATTTGTTTTTGAATACTTGAAGAAATTCAAGCTGATTGAACGTTTGCGAGTCAAAGAATGTGTGCGAAAGCTCTACGCTTGCATGCTTCGGTTAACTACAAATAACACATAAAAGCAATGCAGAAGCAATAATTAGATCCAGATCCAGATCCAGATCAGAGCAGCTTAATTTAATTTAATTTAAGTACAGTTGAGACAGGCGCCCAGTTGTGAATTGTCTTCACCAGTGGCAATGCCTATGGCTAAGCAGAGAGTTGTATAGCTTCCAAACTAAGTCACATTTTAAAGGATGGATTGACAGATTGAGGTTTTTAGTTTTTTTTTTTAATTTTTATTTATTATTATTATCATTATCTTTTAAATATAATAATAAATTTATTAATTAAAAATATTATTGCCAAACAATTTTAACTCTGTAAAAAAAAAGAATGTTGAGAGGATACAAGACAATTACTGCACAAAGTTTTCAATACTTAAATTAGACATTAAAAAATTGAATATCATTTGGAACGAGGGTTGATAGAGTTTTTCGAAATTTATTAGAATTATGAATTTTTTTTAATAATGTCTATTCAAGTATTCTGAAGTCCACTAAAATTAAAATTTTTATAGATAATGTCTATTATTTTTGTAAAACTCTCAAAAAAATTTCAAATATTAGAATCATCATGTTTGTGTTTTATTCGAAACCTCCGATCAAGAAAAAATTTACATGACAAGTTTCAAGATCTTATAGTCTTCCTGAACTTGTTACAATTATAGTCTCTCGAGATGGCCTCCAAGAGACTATCAAGTCTCTCGATTCTTTCAATCTTCAAACCGTGTCTCCCAGATGTGTCCAATCTCTAAAAAATAGTGTTCTTTGGAAACATTTTGATCTCTAGAAGACCATGTCCCTTGAAGACAATTCCAATTTATATTTTTTACCCAAAAGATTATTTTAGACTTTTAAGCTCTTTTAAAGGATATTTGTCTATGACACATAAATTATATATTTATATTTGTATTCGGATCTTATTTTCATGTAAAAAATTAAAAATCTAATTGATAATTATTATATGTATTTTCAATTTTGTCCCTGATTTTCTTTCCCTTTTTTCTCAAAGTCGAATAGAATTTGTCAACAACTCCCATGGGCATCACTACCACTACTCGCAAAAAGCTTTTCTATTCTCATTTTATTAGAAAAAAATTACGCTATTTCTTTTTACATAGAAAAAAAAAACACTATTCCTTTATTGGGTGTTTAAGGACACTAATAGTATTGTGTTTACCTCGAGATAGATGATAAAAGATCAATGCAAACTGTGAAAATTTATTGGGTGAATTTATTTTAAGTAGTTCGAATTTTATTTTTTAAAATGTAATTATTGTATCTTTGAGGGTCTAACGATAATATCTCATATTTGATTAGTTATATGAGAGATTCTACCTCTTCTATAAATAAAAGGGCAAGGCGGCGGTCAAAATAGATTTAACATCCTTTCAAGCGCTCGATTGTTATTGTGAGTACATGTTTTAGAGAAAATGAATCTTGGTATGAGTTCTTAAGCTTTCTTGGAGTGAATAAGGGATTGTACTTGAGCAATAAAATTGTACGAGTGCTTGGGTTTTGTATTGATCCATTTCTACTAAATAAAAACTGCTCGATTGAAGATGTTAAACTGCTAGATGTAGAGCCAATCTAATTGACTTGAACCAAGATAAAAGACTGCGTCTCATGCAATTTGATGTTTCTTTCTTGTTCTATTCTTGTTTAAATTTTGTTCTTTATTACATATTTGTGTTGTGGTGTGTTGGTCGGTGAGTCATGAGTGTTTTGAGGGGTGTTTGATGTGCTCTCAATTTATAACAAATACGACCATTTGATGTGAACCTTTAGGAGGGGTGATTCAACAAATTGAATTGGTTTGATCAAACTAAAATGACTGGAAACCATGCACAAACACACAAGAGAATAATGAAATACAACACCATCTTATGCCTTGTATAAACACTTTGATTTCTAAATGATATAGAGACAAATCCTTCTATTTTTCTTTTGACAAGTACCACAGATATGATCAATATCCCAATAAACCAAGAGAAGGAATTTGAACCGAACACTGTAAAAAGCATCAAATTTACCGGCCAAAGCATTTTAGTATTGAAGAGGTAAGGCCAGAGAGCATGAACTTCATTCCTGCAGATCCACCTGGAAAATAGGATACAGCATAGTATGCCAATGCAAGAACCTGCCAGGTTTTACCATAATGTTAGCTCCAAACCGGATTAACAAGCCACTTGACGGAAAATACAAGTGAGATACCTGAAGCACAGAGAAGATGACAGAGAGAACATAACTATGCAGCCCCATTGAAACATAAACTGTACCAACCATTGTGCCTAAGAATCCCAGCGTAAAAGGAAGTCTCTGGCCAAAAAAAGAAAGATGGGAAACATTGAGAGTGGAGGAAAAAGATCGCATTAGCAATATATAGCTCCACAACCATTGGTGCATATAAACATAGGTGTCTTGTATACCTCTTTCGAAAACATATGCAAAAACTGATTCTTCGGACCTTTGAGAGCAAAGAACGAGCCAATGATCAAGCCACATCCAAAAGTAAAGCAGAGGGCAAATTTCTGAGGCACCAGCACAATGACCGGAAGGAACAAGGTGAATGCAATAAAAATAAAGAACACCCCAGTTGCCAGAAGCATGCCAAAGTACATGAGAGATTTTCCTGATGGAAGACTACTCGTGGCAGATTGAAGATTCCCTGGTAAGTCTCTCACTCCTTTTGAAACCCTGAACAAGAGTCAACAAGGACTACAGGATAAGAGAATAAATCAATTATATGTGTGTGTGCGCGCATGTGAATATATATATATATATATAAATATATCACAAGCTCATATACTATAGGTCCAAAATTAAGGAACACAACACAAAATTGTAATTAAGGTTCATGATGACCAGCTTAGTATTTGGCCTTCAAACTATCTTGCAATGTACATTAGATACTTTATCGTATCCACATATTAAAATATTTGTTGAAAGTTGATGCACATTTTAGAAATTAAGAGAAGATAATTTCAAGAGAGAAATCTAGAGACTTGGAGGAAAGCATACAAAATCAAAGAAAAGTCTAGAAACTATTAGTTTTTCCTTAAGTAGAAATCTACAAAGACCTAAGAAAATATCTAGATCTAGAACCAACTAGGAATTATTATCTAAGAAAAATGAAGAATTCTCTAGAAAATTGGTAAGCAACCATGGAGGCCTATAAATAGGCTTGGGGGGCCATATATAAGGCAAGCCAAAAAAACTATAAACCAATTTCCTCCCAAAGCTTCCTACCAAAGTTCTCTACCATCTTTCTAATTTTGGAGACAAGGGCTCCAACACAACCATTGTAATATCACTTCCATCAATACAATTAATTTTTTCAATTCTAAAACCTTGAACTACTTCAATCCAATTTCTTTCCCTTTAAACCTTTCTGATCATCAACCACTAAAATTCCAACAATTGGTATCAGAGCCAGGTTCATTCACTACTAGGCTTAGTCTTCCTCTTTCCATAAAAAATTTCATCCTTCTATTTCCAAATGGTCAAGTCCAATAACTCATCTGTTCCAATCAGCATTCCAATCTTTCGTGGAGACAACTATGATTTTTGGTCCATAAAAATGAGGACATTTTCTGTCCCAAGATTTATGGAACATTGTTAGTGAAGGGTTTACAATCCCTAGAGATGTATCCACTATGTCAATTGCTCAGAGAAAGGAATTGAAGGATAATCAACTAAAGGATTCACAGGCGCTATTTATTCTCCAGCAAACTGATTATCCTTAGGAATTTAAGGATAATCAACTAAAAGAATTGAAGGATTTATGGGACAGAAAATATGTTGTCACGATGTGACAATGATGTTTACCTTGAATCAGTGAGATTCAAGGGTAGAACGGAGGTAGGGAAGAATGTAGAGAGGGGGGAGAGAGAAGAAAGAATGTTGAGGGAGAATAATTGAGAAAACTGTTCTATTAATTGTTCATTGGCTCTCCCACAAAGTTGGAAGGGCTGATATACTCGCTTGAGTGGGTGCGGATGCAGCAGATTGCTCCCCCTCCAAGCAGTTACAACCAAATCTTTTGTCCTTTTCCTAAGGCCTCACACGTGGCCTTTTGATTCTAACAAACTGACAGCTGGAAATTAAAATACAACACTAATAGCAATGCAACAAGAATCCTAACAGCAAACAGTAAGGAAAAAAACGAAAATTAAAATAGCATAGTCGTGACATATGTCCTCAATTTTATGGACCACAAATCATAGTTGTCTCCACGAAAGATTGGAATGCAGACTGGAACATATGAGTTATTGGACCCAAGTCACTCAGCCATTTGGAAATAGAAGGATGAAATTTTTTATGGAAAGAGGAAGACTACCCCCAGTAGTGAACGAACCTGGCTCTGATACCAATTGTTGGAATTTTAGTGGTTGATGATTAGAAAGGTTTAAAGGGAAAGAAATTGGATTGAAGTAGTTCAAGTAAAAAATTAATTGTATTGATGGAAGTGATATTACAATGGTTGTGTCGGAGCCCTTCTCCCCAAAATTGGAAAGATGGTAGAGAACTTTGGTAGGAAGCTTTGGGAGGCAATTGGTTTGTAGGATTTTTGGCTTGCCTTATATATGGCCCCCCAAGCCTATTTATAGGCCTCCATGGTTGCTTCACCAATTTTCTAGAGAATTCTTCATTTTTCTTAGATAATAATTCCTAATTGGTTCTAGATCTAGATATTTTCTTAGGTCTTTGTAGTTTTCTACTTACTTAAGGAAAAACTAATAGTTTTTAGACTTTTCTTTGCTTTTGTATATTTTCCTCCAAGTCTCTAGATTTCTCTCTTGAAATCATCTTCTCTTAATTTCTAGAATGTGCATCAACTTTCAACATTGTTCAATCATTAGAAGGAAAACTGTTACTAGAAAGCTCGATTGTTTCTAAGGAGTTGTTTGACAGAGCTTTCAACTTTTAGCTTCAATTTTCGTTTCTTTTTTGTGCAATTTTTCTTCTCATCTTAGATAGTTGACTCCACACAGTGGGATAAAGGCATGGCATGTTGTTTCATTTTCATTTTAGAAAAATAAAACTAAACATGTTTATAATAACTTCCATTTATTTTCAATTTTGTTTACGATGTTTTCTTTTTCTTTCTTGCTTGTGGTTTGCCAAAGGCCAGCAAAGGTGCCAGACTGCAGTAAGTTCACTGCTAATGGTCACTGATCATCTGTACTCCAAAGCCCAGCTACTTTGGAAGTTGTTGAAAGTTGTTGATGACTATCATGGAAGAGTAGTGATAGGATACCAAATAGAAATCCAACAGCAATCAAATATCAATAGCTTTCGGTAATTTTCAGCAAGAAAACAAGAACGATCCAAGGCATTTGAGAGGCTCTTAACTCTCCCAAGACTCAATACAAGAATGAAATCTCCCCCTCCCCCAACTTCTTCCCCCTCTACATATTCTTCCCTCCCTCCTCCTCAACAGAAATCTGTTACGCACATGGCTGGCTATTATGCCAACCATCCAATTTACACCCTTGCCCTTGCCCCCTGCCTCTTAGACCTTCTTTGATAACTCAAGTAAACCTGGGGCCTATCACCCCCAACTTTCAACTTGTCCTCAAGGTGGAAAAATGGATGTTGTTGCTAGATCAAATGGTAAGGTTCCAATGGGGGTAGCCCCTTCCATTGTATCAGCACCTCTTAACACATATGATGGGGGTAGAGACCGCTTGTATGCCGGGCCCCCAATCCTTTCCTCCACCTCGTTGATGATTTCCACCTTGTCGCGAACAATTAGTTCCTCTTCTAGGCTGAGAATCTGGTCAACCTCAGCAACCACGGCCATCAAATGACATCTCATTTTAACTTTGGAGAAAAGATGGTCTTGTTCATAAACTACAGGTGGTGTATCTAAAGAGCCTATTGGCACCCTAAACATGATCCACATCTTCAAGTTTCTTAAAACAGCAGCAACCAATCCTCCGTAAATAACTTTCATGCCCAAATTCCCATCAATATTTAAGATCTTTGGGTCTATACCAATAGTAACAGCCAAGCACAATAGCATCAAGATCCAGTTAATCTCTGGGATGTAAATCTGGCCGTGTATTTTGGATGATGTGTGAACTATTTTGATTTTTGGGAAGCAACCCAGGGCAGAGCATTGCTTGATGATTGAGAAAGTCCGAGTGATGATGGCTTGGCTTCCCACAATTGCAACAAGTACTGCTGTAACGACCCATTAGAGGGGCCAGTATTTATTCAGGAATTACTTAATTAATTGTTGAAGTATTTGATTAAGAGATTTTGCCAATTAATTATTTAATGTGGTAATTTAAAGATTTTGAAGGAAAAGAATAGCATTTATTTCTTTTTAATGTTGGAGTTAAAGGAATTTGCCAATGTGGCAATTTAGATTTTCAATTGAGAGAATAGTATTTAAAGAGCATTTAATTCTAGTTATATATTGTGGAAATTAAATGCTAGGACATAAAGGTCATTTAGAGATTTGTTATTAGAATTTAATTATTAATTAAAGTTATTGTGATTAAGGGATTGAAAATCCATATGATATGAGGATTGAGATATCCATGCGTGAATAGGATTGGGATTGAGAAGTCTCCTAGTTATATTAGGAGAAGAAAATCCAAATTATAAAAGGAGTGGGATCTAGGGTTTTATACCTATGTATAGCCCATTAGCTTTAGTTTCTTCACGCCATGAAGAATAGAGAAGTCTGGGAGCAGCATCAATGTCTAGTAAAGGATAGTTTGCAAGCTTCGTTGATCCAATCAGAGAGATTGAAAGGCAAGTAATCTTCCTGTAATCCCTTTCATTACAGGATCATGATAGTTCGATTTCAAAATTTTTAAGACTCTCGTTTTGATTCTCAGTTTAAGTTTATCAGCCAGTTTATATATTCCTATGTGCATGTTTAGATTAGCGTATCAAAGGCTTCATTGAGCAAGCATCTATCCCTGTAAAACATTCTTACGGGATCATGAATCAATGTTAAATCTCAGTTTTCAGTAACTCTTTTGTTGAGTTTTAGTTGTTACAGACAGTGCATGTATATATATATATATCTATATGTGTGTGTGTATAACAGTGAGTGCATGAAGAAGTTATGCATGATTCTTGTAGCAATTCTTTTAAATATGATCTCCAAATCATGTTAGCATATGTTCTCAGATTAAACAAGACTTTTCGTTCTTGTTCCTAGATCTTTATCAGTTGTGTTTACAGGCGTATGTATATGTGCAGTTATATCCATACCTAGTGAGTTTGATAACTGGTGCATAAATCTTTCAGCGTTTGCTTTCAGAAACGATCTCTAATTCATCCTTAAGTTAGTTCGTGTCAATTGGGATTGTTCTCCCAAGATTTCTTTTGGAATGGTGTAGTGATGTTAAGTTTTGATTCAAGATGTAGTCTCTGTTATCGTGGGTTTTATTTCTGATGAGATTCCAGTCATTCGAATGAGTCTTGTGTCATTCGAATGAGTTTTGAGGCATCCGAATGAGTTTTCAGTGTTATCGTAAGTTTTTCCCTTATAATTTATCAGTCATTCGAATGAGTCATGTGTTATTGTATCATTCATATGTGTTTTTGAAGTTTTGAGACTGTCATTCGAATGAGTTTTCTTGTCATTCGAATGAGTCCTTGAAGATTTGAATAAGTTGTTGCTTTGTATAGTCTAGCATTCGAATGAGTCTCTTTGTCATTCGAATGACCCGTGAGTATCCCATTAATTCATTCGAATGAGGGTACTGTTGCATCCGAATGAGTCGCTTTTTGCCAGTTCAAAAGTTGGAAGTTGTCAAAATTCATTCGAATGAATTTGTGAGTCATTCGAATGAGTCATTGATCAGATCCGAATAGCCTCTGTTATATATTATCTATCATTCGAATGAGCCTCTGTCATTCGAATGAGTTTCTACCATTCGCATGAGCTTGCTATAGTCCATTTTTTTCATTCGAATGGGCTGTTGTTTCATTCGAATTGCCTCCTTATACTTCCTCAATCAACCGAATAGTATCATATGGCATCCGAATGGCTTCCAATAAATTCTTAATGCAAGTCTTAAATTTAATATAAATATTCAATAATTTAAATATTGAATTTTTATGCCAAGATATGATAAAATCCAATATGCCATGCCTATACTCAGAAATTTCAAAATCTTTGTATCTCAATATGGCTTGTAAAAATCATATACCATGTTTAGCAGTTAATTATGACATGATCAGCATTATTTTGTGGGATTATGTGCATACACATTTGTATGAGCATTGAGCATGACTTTATATGGAGCACTACATATCGTGTGCCAGCATTTATGTGAGCATTGCATTGCATTATGCGCACTAGGCGGCTTGTCCGCGGGGATCCCATCAGTTTCAGTTTCAGCTCAGTTTATGAGTTGCCCGCCTAGTGGCCACTAGGGGGCCAGGGGCATATTGCCTACACTATGTGCTTACAGTTTTTCTGTTTACAAGATTCAGATCAGTCAGGTATGTTTTATCAGATTATGTGGGCCTATGAGCCAAAGTTGCATACCTACATTTAGTTACAGTTTATGTGCATTACATTTTTTTATGAATGCAATCAGGCAGTGATTATTCAGTACAAGTTCAGTAAGTTATTTATCGATATCGATATTCTTCGATTCAGCTTCAGTTATTCTTTCTAGCTTATTACTTGCTGAGCTTTTGTAGTTCACCTTGTACTCTTCACCCCTCCAGGTTCTAGCAGGGGAGTACCAGATGTGGGGCCTAGCAGCAATGGTCTATAGTGTGTGTACGTGGAGCCGCTCAAGATAAAAGATGTCCGGGAGTCTGTTGAGTTTTATAGTGTTCTCTCAGTTTAGATCTATTTTATATTTCAGTTGAGGGATTGTCCCTTAGACAGAGTTTGTGCTTTTCAGTCTGTATTAACTCAGAGTTTTTATTCCAATTGATTGAGATGTTCAGTCATGGTATCAGATTTCAG